>NC_088924.1:34720000-34770000 GCF_038396675.1 Hydra vulgaris | reverse complement strand
ATTAAAAACGTAACAAAATCTTGAGTTTGAGTTTTTTGTGTTTTATTTTAAATATTTTCTTTTTGGTAAGGAATTGTTTTTCTTGTTTTTTAATTTTTTTTCTAGTTTAAGTTTAGCTTAGCGTTTTTTTTTGCAGCAAATTTCTGAAATGTTTGAATCATCAAAACATCTAAACAGCTGTGGTCAAGTTGTCAACAAAAAAAATCTGCCATTCCTGTCTGAGCCTGCAGGGTAAAAAAAAAATGTGTTTCCTAGACAATAAATAATTTAAAAAAAATGCTTCCACAATTATGAAACAGAAAATATTGATCATACTTTTTGTATTTTAATTTTTGTAATTTAAAGTTTTGCTTAAGCATAAAAGAAATAATAAAAGCATAAAAGGTAAATATAAATGTTTAATGTTCACAATTAATTTAACTACACTTTAAACAGCATCACTGAAACAAATTAATAAAACTCATACACTGTACAAAAAAATCATTTTAATAATCAAATCATTTTGAGTTATGATTTTTCATAACACAATAAGTTTAGAAAAACATCTCATCCATTTTATTATAGGTTTTAAAATCGGGTTTCATATTGTTATGCATGTTAAATGTAGTATGACATAAAAAACACGAAAATAAATTCGTTCCCAGACTTTTGTGAGCTACTATGTCCCAATATATTTGTAATTATATTGAATGTCTACCAATTATATGTACTATTACTATTTATTACTATATTAATATAAAAATTTTTTGATAAATTTTTTTTATCAAATCCAGTCAATATCAAGCTATTACTATATCAGGGTGTTAGCCAGCCTGATGGCGCTGCGTATAATGCGGTTACCCAATTGGTTTAAAATTCCCAAAGGTTTTTAAGATCATAGTAAAAAAAAATTAAATCAGTCTCAGATTTAAATTGTTGCGCTAGACTAGTATAAAACGCAATTAGTACGAACGACAAGGAAACGAATTAAGTTAATCAATTAAGAATTAACATTGATTTTTAAATGTGAAAAAAAAGCGTCGTCATTAACAAGCAAGTTCATTCATTCAAAAGTTGAAAAAAAAATTGTTTTTAATTTTTAATTGACGTCAGTTATTCTCCAGTTAAAATTGTTCAATTCGTTTAATAAATTATTTTATTAATTTATTTTTGTTATTCAAAAACTCTTTATTTACATTCTTGCTTTTTATCTTAAGTTAGGAAAGTTACAAATAAAACTTGCATATTAATAAATATTATAATATAAAATAAGTTAATAACTCTTTTATATTAAAAGATTTATTAATAATTTCGGTAAAATAAGTTAGCTGGTAAATAACAACAACAAAAAATCAAAAATAAACGTATTGTATATGTTATATTTGCGTAAAACATAAAAGAAGATAATAAATTAATATTATAATATTATTAATTAATAACCAATGTTTACAATAATTACAATAGTTAATTTTTTTTTAAATTTACAAATACAAAATTTATGTAGATATTTAATGTATATTTGTAAATTGAAAAAAATCGATCTGCCCCTTAAATGTCTTTGTTACTTACTCGGTGTAGTTTAGGCAATTTTAAAAATATCATACATACCCGTCTGTATGATATTTTGTTGACTACGACATATTTCTGTTAAATGATCAGGTCTGTGAATCATGAAAAGACAAAAAAAATAAAATGATAAATTTTGCGGTATCATAAAATATAAATGTTTGAAGCAAAAAAACCCAGACCGTATATTTTTTTTTTTAAATCTTCTTAAAATCCTAATCGCTTGTCCAAATTCGTATAAGATTTTAAATAAATACAATTTTTAGGTAAAATGAACATCATAGATTAAAAACTTTTAAAGTTTATTGGCGTTCATAGATTAAAAACTTTTAAAGTTTATTTCTTGATTGCAAGTTCTTTTTTGGTCAGATTTCTTGTATTTTTTGTAAAAATTGATAGAAATATTGTATTTTGACAACTATATAAAGTTAATAGGTCAGAAACGATTAGAACTAGGATCTATAGTAAATTAAGGCACTTTTTCAAAAGATTTTAACTAAATTCATGTTAACGCCGATGAGCGAAAGTGATCTAAAGGCTCCAAAATGGTATTCTTTATATTCAAAATTAGGGGTAGTAAAAAGGATTAGAAAATTATATAAAAAAGAGAAAAATTCTTCAAACATAAAAAAAACCTGAAGCGAAAAAAAATATAACATCTAAAGCTTTTGTTTGGACATAACCATGCTAATTTCAAATAAATAAATTCAAATAATTTGTAAATCACCTTAACTACACCAAGTATTTAAATAAAAGTAGCATTATATTTGATGGAAATTAGCGATCCAACCAATTTTTCAATAAAAAGTTATTAAAATTTCGGAAACTTTAATTTAACTTTCATTTAAAAGCTATCGATTTAAATAAGTTTTTTACCTTTTGAATTTATCTTATGATAAAAATTGTAATATAAAATACGATGAACAATAATACGATTACCTATGTAAAAAAGTTAAAATTTTTTAAGTATTTTAAAATTTTTAGTTTTAAAATACTAAGTATTTTAAATCTGAAATAATCAAAATCTTTCCATTTAATTAGGGTTGTCAAACGTCTGGATTTTACGAAAATTACAATTTTACGGATTCTACAAACCTGTAATAATTTTTTTTGTGTGTTTTCCTTCGTAAAAGTTAAACAAAGGAGAGAAGCAATTTAAAAATGAAAACTGACAAAAATTGCTAAAAATGAAACAAGTTGAATAATTATAATTAAACATTTATAAAATATAAAAATATTCCTGAAAAATAAAACAAAAAAATATTCCTATGAATAACCCAGCAAAAAAAGAAAATTTTTATTGAAACTTAACTGTATCTAAAAAATCTACTTTTTTAGATGTCAGAATGTAATGACCTTTTTTTTTTTTAGCCGCACCTAAATTCCCAAATTCGCTAAAACGCTGTATGAATTTTTTTCCTGGCTAACACCCTGTATATTACTGTATTATCTCTATATTACTATAACCTCTAAATTAAATGTTAATAATAAAAATGTTTATATCAAACAATTAGTGATGATGCATAAATAAAATAAACTTACCACATCTAATACCATTGACAGATGCCCAAGAAGAAGCTTTGGTTTGGTTTCTTTAAGTGCGCATCTGTTACATAAAATACTGTTAAAAAATAATCATTAAAATGAAATCTCATGTGTAAATTATATGCATGCTTCTTCCATTTTTTTTTTTACATTGCAAAAATAAACTATTTTTATGTTTTTTTTATTTAGAAATTTTGTTTATAAAACTTTAACTTTGCTTTGATACAAACACGACATCAAAACACATGTTTTGATGTGGTGTTAACGGAAAACGTGGATTACTTTAATTAGCTGATTGTTTTAAAATATCATTGTATTAGTATTATTCTAAAGTTAAATAACTCTGTTTTCAAATTAATTAGTTTTAACAGAAATATCATCAAATCAAGATAAGTAGCAAGAGATATATTTGCATTTTCAGGTTGAAAATTCTGGTGTATCAAACAAACCAATTTCTAAAAATATACAGATTGCTTTGAGATCAGTACAAAGCATTGAAAACTATTTAAGAACACTGGTAAAATCAAAAGAAAATCAGGAAGTGGAGGAAAAAAAGTTTTTGTTTGATGAAATCTTGTTAAAAAAAGTGAAAAATTAGACAGAAATCTGAAGATTTCAGTTCAAACTTTAGCAAATAAATTTAAGATAATGGCTTCCACTATACAAAGAGTGAAGAAAAATTGTGGCCATAAATCTTATAAAAAGAAAAAAAGTTATTTGTCATGAAGAAAGCAATAAAATGTTGGACCAATATAATTCAGCAATTAATCACAACAAACTGAACTCCAAATATAAATGGAGTAGAATGCAAAAACTTGCTACACAATTCTCAGTTTAGCAGTCTTTCGCCATTTTTAAGATAAAATAACAGCCAAAATAACTGATAACTCATAAAAGTTATCTTTTATTATGGTCTAATTTAGCATCATTTCACTACTTTGGGACAACTTTAAACTAGCTAACAGAATATTAAGTAGATTTCATTGAAAAACACTGCAATCCACCAAATTTCCAGAATTGCGTCCTATCAAAAGATATTATGGTTTTGTCAATGGAAAATTAAGGTTCAATGTAAAAGAAGCTAAAAACATCCATGACTTCAAAAACAAATGGATTAGACTTCATTGAAATGGATTAGAGCTACCAAGAAAGTCCAGCCAAAAGACTGCGCAAAAGCTGATGTTGAGTGTAAAACACAAAGTGCATTCATTCTCAAGTACACAACTTCTTCTATTGCTGTCAAAATAAAAACTAAGGCCTATATAACTTTTTAAAACTGAGAATTTCTTCTGGTCCAAAGCAAAGATGAAATATTTTAACTAGTCAGAATTGGATAAATCTAATATAAATTAGATTAATAAAGTTGTGTAAAAACCAGCAATATGTAGATAAAACACAAACTTAGTACCTAAAATGTATAACGCTTCAATTGCCTCAATGGTGTTTGATTATCCCATTCTATTTAACAAACTTAATGTTTCACAACAAAATTTCGTCAACCAGCAGTTAGCTAGGTACAGCAGTCTTGTGTGGAACTTAAGTCTTCAAATTTTGAGGGCTGCATAATACACACACACACACAAACACACACACACATATATATATATATATATATATATATATATATATATATATATATATATATATATATATATACATATACATACATATATACATATATATATATACATATATATATACATGTATATATATATATGTGTATATATATATATATATATATATATATATATATATATATATATATATATATATATATATATATATATATATATATATATATATATATATATATACACACTGCGGCCATTTTCTATAGACGCATGTAGAATTTAGCGAATTTACAGTGATACAGTTGTAATAAAATTGTTCTAACGGTACTTTTGAATAAGTTTATGTAAGAAAACAATGATCCATTATGCATCTGATTATTAATTGTCTTGATTGTATTAAAATAATTAAATTTTTAATATTCACGTGGCAATTTTCTATAGACGCACTAAAGTTTTTACGAGTTTTGATGAGCAATTTTCTGTAGACGCACTAAAGTTTTTACGAGTTTTGTTGCAAATTTCTTATATTCTGTAGTACTTTTTATTTTGTGAGTCGAAATTAAGTTGAACTTAACCAAATGCCGAAAGGAAAGGTCCTTACCGATATTATTAAAAGTTCCAAATCGAGAAATTGCTAGAAGATTGAAGAGATCAGATCACGTTATCCGTAATTTCTTGAAAAATCCAACAGATTATGCAACAATCAAGAGGAAACCAAAGAAATCTAGGGTTTCAGACCGTGAAAAACGCAGAATTGTTCGACTCGCATCAAATTCATCAAAAAGTTTGAAAACAACTAAGTCAGATATGGGTTTAAATGTTTGCAAGGAGACGATTAGAAAAGTTCTTAAAGACATCCCACACATTGTACGATCAAAAATGAATAAAACACCAAATTTGAAGGTCGTTCACAAACAGAAACGGACGGAAGTCGTCCGCGAAAACATGGCACGCGATTGGGAACAAGTAAGAAACTTTAGATTAAATTCTCATGAATACGTAAGATGTCTAAATAGCTGAATATTTTTGTTTTCAATACCAGGTAATTTTTTCGGACGAGAAAAAGTTTAATCTTAATGGGCCTGATGGTTTTAGTGGCTACTGGCGTGATTTGAGGAAAGAACCCCAATATTTTTCGACAAGGAATTTCGGTGGTGGATCTTTGATGGTTTGGCTTGGAATTTGTGCAACAGGAAAGTTAAATTTAGCATTTACATCTTGCAAAATGTAAAGTTCTGAATACATTGATGTGCTAAAATTATGTTTAATTCCATTTAAAAATAAATATCGACGCAAAAAGTTTGTTTTTAAACAAGACAACGCCAGCATTCTAGTAACTAGACTAATGTGTAACTAGTAACTAATCTAGTAACTAGCAAATGTGGTGGCCTGCTCGCAGTCCAGATTTAAATCCTGTTGAAAACATCTGGGGAATCATTGTAAGACGTATCTATGCTGACCAGAAGCAATATAACTCTGTGGCAGAGCTAAAAGTAGCGATGTCAGAATGCTGGGAGGATTTGGAGCCAGAAGTGCTGGAAAACTTGGTGGAAAGTAAGCCAAAACGAATTTATCAAGTAATTGAGCGCAAAGGAGGTCCAATCGAGTACTAAATATGTGATAAAAACATTTTTTTGGATAGTTTTGTTAAAAAATGTGAACTGCGTCTATAGAAAATAGTCAGCTATCTTTTGAACTTAATTCTTTTATGATTGACCTCTTTTAAAATTTGATATTATTTTTTGATAATTTTTATTGTTTTTTGATACTTTATTAATAATTTATTGAAATACACTATAAAAATAAAGTTAAGTACGTTTTTAAGACATAATCCACATGCGTCTATAGAAAATGGTCGCAGTGTATATATATATATATATATATATATATATATATATATATATATATATATAATATACATATATATAATATATATAAAAAATATATATATATAAATATATAACCCTCGGAATTAGGGTCAGCATTCATTTTGTTTTTTGTTTGCAGTCGGCAAAAAATTGAAGACCTCATTTTGATGTTTTATGGTAAGGCGTTTATATCAAATTTTTTTGCTGACCAGATGCTGACTTCTAAAAGATTAAGGTAGGCAAAAATTTGCTGACCTTAATCTTTTAGAAGACCTTAAATTCCGAGGTGTGTGTGTGTGTGTGTGTGTGTGTGTGTGTGTGTGTGTGTGTGTGTGTGTGTGTGTGTATATATATATATATATTCATAAAGTTGCAGAATCTAGAAGGAAAACGTACTTACTGATATACATCTCCACTTTTATCCCCAACAACAACTGTATTTTTATCATGTTCAAATGAAAGACATGTTGGACGCTTTCCTATATCCCTACAAATATTTAAATATGCATGTATTGAACTTAAACAGTATTCTTAAAATAATTTATAAAAATTCTTTTTAAGGAATTAAATGAATTCAAAGTACATTTTTTATAGTTTAAATAACCTTTAAAGATAAATAAAAAGTCCATGCAAGTCAGTATTATAGACTTTTTTGCATTACTTCGAGCCCTGGGTAATGTAATAATTCATGAAAATGTTATTTTTGATTACATAATTTGATCAAGTATTAGAAATAAAAATAATAATGAGATTGTTTTTTTCAGTGGACCCAAGATACACAAATATAAATAAGCATAACTACTTGCTATCATAAGATGCAGATACCGGAACATTATAAAAGGGACAAAAATCGCATATTCAAAAACAGCTCCATGCTTATGTCTCATGCAACTTAATAATACATACATCAACTTTCTGTACATCATTAGAGTCTGGATTGATGACTGGAGAGAAAAAGCCTATATCTTTTAACTGTTAAATCAATGTGTCTATAATTTCAGCCAAGATAAGCAGCAAGAAACTTTCCTCTGCCACAGTTTAAATCAGCATTGCTTCTAGCTTCTTTCAGTTGTGATAATTTTTCTTTGAAAACTCCTGCACACTGCTCTAGCTTGAATCATATTTATTAGTTCTTGGTTTGACTGTTCTTCTCTTGTCAATTCCAACTATTTCCATTGAAAGAGGTGAATGCTTTCTATCCAGCTGATGTATCCAGCAGTTTTTGAACTTCTATTCTATACCTTATTGATAGCATGATCGATGCTCAGTATTAAATTTTTTTGCCCTCAACACCTAGGCTTTTTACCAATTCACTATGATTTCCGGAACAGTCTGACACCCAAAAATCTATTGCACCTTTCAATTCTCCACAGTAGAGTCGGCCAACACCACAATATATATATATATATATATACACATATGTATATGTATACCTATATATATATATATACACACAATTAAATGTATACATATATACATATATATATATGTATATATATATATATATATATATATATATATATATATATATATATATATATATATATACATATATATATATATATATATATATATATATATATATATATATATATATATATATATATATATATATATATATATATTAGGCCGGATCATAAAAATTAATTTTTTTTAGAATTTGTAAAAAGTGGCGTGATATAGTGTTGTTTAATATTTACAAAAAAAATATTTCTAAAGAATTGATTATACTTTGCATTTTTAAGTTTTAAGATTTTATATGCTAAGTATATTTACTTTAGTAAATGCATTAACTGAAACATGCATTTAACCCTAATACTAGATATAATCCCAAGGTTATGAAATTGAACCAAACCTATACCTACCTAACTAAATTAACCCTAATGATATGATTAACTCCAACGCTATTATAACTTTATATTATTATATTATTATTATCATTATATTATTCTATTTTTATATGATTGTTTATTAATTTCTGCTTTTATCAACTGATTGCAGAATTTATCTGTCTCATCTTGTATTTTTAGAAATTAACTGAAATTTTGATATGTTATAAAATTGTAAAACAATAATGATTTCAAGATCTAAAGCTTCAAAGAATCGTCATATACTTTTTGGAGAAGGTCGTGAATTACCCAATTTTTGCTTGCCAACCCACAAGCAAGTAGGCAAAGCATACTTGTCTGAGAAGAATTATGAAACTGAACCACTACGATCTGTTTGTAAGAGACTAGCAGAGAAACTTTCTCAGATATGGATTAAAGCATCAGTTCCTACTATAAATCTTCGAGGCATAGAATTACAGCTGGAGAAGTACATAGGCAATGTTCAGAAAGTGATTCGATCAAAGTCTGCAACAGTCAAACAAGATGAAATAGAAAAAGATCTTGACACATTGTTTGACATTTGTTCGTGTAAATGCAAAGAACTTTCGTCTTGTTGCTGTCCAATGGTTCTGAAGGTGCCAGCAATTGAGCATGACTTCCTAACTGATCAACGCACTATACGTGTTGGCAGAATAGCTGGAATCGACAAGAAGGAATCCGCACGTGCTGAGAGGCGTTTAAAACGAAAATCTGTTTCATTATCAAAGGAAGAGACTGCAGTTAAGTGTGCCAGAGTCGTTGAAGCATCTGATAATGAATCAGATAATGAAACAGACAACAATTCTGACACCGAAACTTATTCCCCTTCCGTATCAGATGTCGATACCGAAGTCACATCTACTCGTCTGAAAAACCGTTGTTTAAAAAATATTGCGCTACAAGCAGATGATTTTGGCATATCAGATAGAGCAGTTGCCGCGATTGTATCAGCAACTCTGGTTGATTTTGGTATAGAACATATGGGGCCAGTGGATCGGAATAAAATTCGCAGAGAACGAAAACTACTGAGAACATCCTGTAAAAATGCTGATTGTAGAATTACTGGATTGTATTTTGATGGAAGGAAAGATCAGACTTTAAAACTTGAGGGGGATAGGCAGACTGTGATTTCTGAGGAACATATTTCCATTTTATCAGAGCCAAATTCAAAGTATGTTGATCATTGTACGCCAACAAGTGGATCAGCCAAATCCATTGCAGATTCAATAATTGATACTGTTGACTGCACGAACCTTGTTTGTATTGGTTCTGATTCAACTAACGTTAATACTGGTTTAAACAATGGAGTTATACGCAGAATGGAAATTGAACTTGGTCGACCACTGCACTGGTCCATTTGTCTTTTACATCTGAACGAGCTTCCTTTGCGACATCTTTTTCACTCCTTAGATGGTGCAACAACTGGACCCCATTCATTTAATTGACCAATTGGCAAGTTTATTTCAATGTCTGTTCAGAAACCCATAGTCAGCTTTGCCATATTTGTTGGTGAACCTATTATATGCAATAAGCAGTTGTTAAGCAGTGATCAACTGTACTTTTTTGAAATTGTTAATGCGGTGAAGACAGGTGTTGTACCAAATAGATTTAATTCTAGAACATCTGGGCGACTAAACCATGCAAGGTGGTTGACACTTGCAAACCGTGTTCTACGCCTCTATATATCTACTGAAGATCCATCGAATGAACTAATACTTTTGGCTAAGTTTATTGTGAATTCATATGCGGTTGCTTGGTTTGACATTAAGAAACATTCAAACTGCTGGAATGCTGCTCCACACTATTATAAAATGATAGAAACATCACGATTTCTTTCTGTGCATTATCGAATAATTGTTCAGCAAGTTTTGAAGCGCAATAGCTACCCAGCTCATATCGAGAGCATTATTCTGGCTATGCTCAAAGACAACCGTCAAGTGATCCGTAAGCTTGCGTTGAAGAGAATTCTTCGTGCTCATGAAGATGACATACCAAATCGAAAATTTCAACTCCCTGAGATACAATTTCAAGCGACTAGTTATGAAGAACTGATTGACTGGCAAACACAGCCCCGCTTGGAACCTGTTCTGACAAAACATATTCCAACTGTACAAATATTGGCATGGCTTTCGTCAGTTGAAGACATAGTTATTGACATTGAGCCATTTCCATGTCACAATCAAAGTGTTGAATGTGTGATTAAAATTGTGACTGAATCAGCATCCAAAGTTTATGGTCATGAAAATCGTGATGGCTATATTCGCGTTCAACTGGAGCGCCGCAAGTTGATGCCTCACTTTGACACAAAATCTGAATTTAAGAACATTTAAGTATAGTTTCTAATCAACGTTTGCTAATGATATATTGTTTTGACTGTTCAAATTATTTGAATTTTATTATAAATTCAATCAATAAATTATGTAACAAATGAGTGTTTTTAAGTTAATTTATTTGAAAACTTCAAAGGTAAAAATACAAAGTATAGCAAAGCAGTAGCGAAAAACGGTTTGCAGCATTGCATTCAGCGTATTTGAGAGCTAATTACTGGAAATTCCCGAAGAAATTTTCCAAATTTTTTCAAGTTATGATCCGGCCTAATATATATATATATATATATATATATATATATATATATATATATATATATATATATATATATATATATATATATATATATATACATACATATATATATCAGGCCTCTGCGGGAAGCTTTAGCTTCTCACCCACACTACCCTAAAGTGGTTTACGGAAGCAGTTTATTGCTTTTGTAAGGTTTTATTATTTTCATCATATAAATCATTTTCTTTTTTTTTCCAATTTAGAAAATGATTAAAAAAATTATAAATTCGCGTGCAAACTACATTAAATAAATTTAAAATAAATGTATTTTTTAAAAATTACAAATTAGCTTATAAAATGTGTTATTTTGCTTCTTTTTTTTTTTTGCGTAACAGTCATATAATATAAATATAATATTTATGAAAATATGGTTAAGTTCGCAAAGTTGTTTATCAAAGAAAACCATTATTGTATTAACTAAAATGAAAAACACAAAAGACATAATCTGGATAAAACGAAATAATACAATAATTGCATAATAAACTACAATGCTTTTTTAAATGAACAGTTAGTGAAAAAACTGTTTTTCACATCACGATAAACAACACTTATTAATGTTACAAAGAATATTTACATATTCTTGTAAAATTGACATTACAAACATGCTTGTAACAAGTATAAAATCAAATTTTGTATTTAACAGGCAATTTTTTAACAAATAAACAGATAGCTTGCGCATCAACCAAATCCTGTTGTAAAAAACTTATTTAGAGGAGCTGCTCACATGGTCTGCCATATTTGTTTAAGGAGAGCTTTTCTCCGCTCTCGAACTCAGTTTTTCCCGCCAAGGCCTGGTATATATATAGGCAATTCAAAAAAAATGCATGGAAATTCGTATATGTTTTGTCTATTATTTTCATAATAAAACTCTGTCAGGTAAGGTTATCCTGCTACTGGTATTATGTAAACCAGTACAATCTGCTGCATGTCCTGCTGCCTTGTAGGATAAGTCTTTATAAACCAAGGCTAGGAAATGCCAACTCCGACTTAAAACACCCCCTGCCTTAGGGCTCTTGTTTGAGTAAAGGCTAGAAATGGTTGTCTCAATAAAAATACTCATCTTGGGCAGATGTTAAATGCATCTGGCTGCTGTCTTGAAGAAGGCCTCTTAGGCAAAGACTTAAACAGATTCTATCTGTTGACCAACCTCACAACCCTTCTTTATCTATTAGGCTGGCGCAGATGTATTTTTAATACATTGTGTTGAGTTTAGGATGATGAATGCTGGATCTTCTTGACTCAAAGCATGGGTTTTGCCTGTGTCTCTGTTTTTATGACTAGGCAACTCATTCTATTATCTCCTAATTAGGGTGCAGCTCTAAAACTCAGTTTTATGGTTCTGAGGCCGGCTGGTAGTCAGGTTTCTGAATTCTGTGGTAGCTCTCAGAAACGCTGATTCCATCAACAGCTGAAAAATATCAAAGTATTAAAAGTGCCATGTTTCGCATGGATGGTGTCCCTGTTTGTACTTTTGGTGTGCATTGCCGAGGCCACATTTGGAGCCCTTTGTTACGGCTTAGGGTTTATTAATAGTAATGAGGCGATTGCTTAGGCTATTAAACAGTGTACTGAGTACTATCTATGTTTTAAGTCAAGTTCTTTAACAAATTTAAAAATAAATAAAGTACTAAAAACTATAATACACAAGAAACCATCATCATCACCAAGTTCTCTAAACCAATCATTCACTAATATTCATAGTCTTCGAAGTAACTTTTTCCTGTCGAGTCTAATCTATTGCAAAGTTTACCAGACCTACTTGCATTTGTGAGACTAATTTGAGTTCAGCTGTCTCATCTTGTGATCTCAGTGTTGATAGTTATCTTCTTTTAATTCATTACGACTCCAATAGTCACATATTTATGAATTCGAGTTTTTCGAATTTTTACGAATGTAAATGCCAAGCCTGGGCATTTACATTCGTAAAAATTCACCCATTTAACGAGAAACTAGGTTTGAATCCACAGATTATTCTTTTATGTGCTTTCGTTTAGCACCACTTCACTCTATCGCGTTTCTCTTTGTTCAATATCGCTCTCCTTCATCTGATTGCACTTTTTTTGATGTTATTTCTGATCAAAATTGCCCTCTCTCTTTATCTGTCAGCTAATATTGTTGTTGTTGGTGACTTTAATGCTCATCACACTGAATGGATTGGCTGTAGTGTCAATGACTCTGCAAGCATTAAAGCCCACAACTTTTGCCTCGCTCAAGCCCTAACTCAAATAGTCAATTTTCCAAATCGCTTTCCAGATAACCCGAATCATTTACCTTCTCTACTTAACTTATGCCTTGTTTCTGATCCTAGTCAGTGTTCAGTTTCTCCACAATCATCCTTAGGTGCTTCTGATCACAGTTTGATCTCTCTAAAACTAATATCTCATTCTTCTTCATCTGGCATGGAATCTTTTATTCCATTTTTACGACTCCAGGTCAAGCCTCACTCTTCTCCATGGTTTTCCTCACATTGTGCTGCTGCAATTGCCAATCGAAACTGTTACTTCCATATCTATCAGCAAAACAATTCTCTAGAAAACAGACATCTGTTTATTACTGCTAGAAACCATTGTGAAAAGGCTTTGTCTAACGCCAAAGCCCGCTATTCTCAGGTCATGAAATCTTGTATGTCATCACAAAAACTAGGCTCTCGTACTTCAGGAGAATCTTTAATAGTATCAATAATAAGAGCAAATCTGTAATTCCACCTCTCTTGTATGGACTTTGTTACCTCTCCTAATAACAAAGCTGAATTGTTTGCTAAGAACTTTTCATCAGTATCATCTCTTGATTCCATTAGTTGCGTTTTTGATTCCATTTTTTGATTCCATTTTTTGATTCCATTTTTTGATTCCATTAGTTGCGTTTTACCTGATATAGTCCTCAAACAGGTTGATCTATTGCTTGACATTCGTATCACTCCAGCTTCTGCATCCAAAGTGATTTGACTGCTTAGACCCTTCTACAGCTTGTGGCCCAGACAACATACTTGTTATAGTCTTGCAGAAGTGTTCTCCGGAGCTATCTACTAAAATTCATCCTCGTGTTACTCGTCATTCAATCAAGTTTAATCATTTTTCTATGACTGTTCTTAAGTGCTCCAAAAACTCTTATTCATCTAGTTTTTTTCCTTAAACATCAGTTCTTTGGAATTCCTTCATCTTGCCTTCCTAATTCATATAATTTGCAATCCTTTAAGTTGTCTGTCAATCGTTATCTTGCTCTACAATCTTAATCTTTTCTCTTCCAGTAACTTCCAATTTAAATTAGTGGTTGCTTGCAGTCTTGTTGGAAGCAAAGATGTTTAAAAAAAACAACTCACACTCTATAATTTGCTCTCATTTAATTCTAACCTATATAAATATTTTGTAAACAAAAAATGGTATATATTAGTAATGTTAACAAAGAATCAATTAAGTTTGAAGTGGATTTAGGAACATAACAGAAAAACTCAAATTTTAGTTACTAGATAAATAAACTTTAATTACTCAGAAAATATAAGTTTTAGCGTTATATATATATTTTAAAATAATGTTTTAAACATTAGGAAGGCTTTCCAAAAAGTTACAGGATTGCACTATGTATCATAGAGTTACAGCAATCGTTTAAATGCAGTTCATAAATGATCATGCACGTTGCAAATTTGTTAACTTCATGTAGATATTTTTAAGAAAATAAATTGCTTTTGAGTATTTTAAGTGAAATATTATACTTCTACGACTGATATTTAATATATTTTCGATGAGAAATGGCAGTCATCAATTATTTCTAGGTAAAGGATAGCATTTTGAAAATTGTTGTTTATTTTTAAATTGTAGCAATATTATTACATAAAAAAAAAAATTTATCAAAATATATCAATTTAACTTACTCAAGTAGTCTAAAATATGATAATAATATTTTTTGCTTTTAATTGCTAAACATAAAAATCACGCACAAAAATGAAAAACTTTATTCTCATCAGAAATTTTCATTTCTGACAAGTCTTTGTAGTTGGAACACAGTGTAAATTAACAAATTTCTGTTAAGTGATTTTCAACTAATTTATTTATATATATATATATCTATATATATATATATATATATATATATATATATATATATATATATATATATATATATATATATATATATATCTATATATATATATATAAATATATATATAAATATATATATATATATATATACATATATATATATGTTCCTACAGTTTACGGCTAAGGAAACATGTTTGTGGTAAAAAATGGCTCTTTGCTTGTTTGTGGTATTAAAGCTGACAAAATTAAAGTTAAACTATGTCAAAACACATTAATTTAATTGCAGGAAGTAATTAAACCACAAAACTTAAAACACAAAAATTAAAAGACTAGATTTTGAAAAACATTCTGAATGATTTTATTTTTTAACAATAAAAGCATTCTGAATGTTTATACTTTTATTTTTTAACTGTAAAACATGCGCAGAGTGATGCTACATCAACAATCTTATAGCCTGACTAGCAACAGAGTGCTGCTACATCGGCTGAGGGTTTGGGCAGGCAGTTTATCAAATAATTAAAAAAAAATTTTTTTTCCCGGTCTTTAAAATTAAAAAAAAAAAACCTAAAACTGACATTTTATGGTAAAAACTTAAAGACAACCATGCAAGAGTATATCTATCTATCTATATATATATATATATTTATATATAGCCCTCAAAATCAGGGTCGGCATTTGGCAATACCGACCTAAAGGTGTTTGAGGTTGGCAAAAAATTGCAGACTTTGTTTTTATGTTTTATGGTAACCCCTTTATGTCAAATTTTTTTGCTGACTTCTAACAGCTTGAGGTCATCCTAATTTTTCTTAATTGTATATGGGCAATTCCATGGCGGAAAATAAAAAAGTAGTCTAATTTTATTCTCTTTTTTGTCAAGTTTTAGCAAATGAGTATTGATGTAGATAAATGAAAGTTTATTTAAAATATAACTTTAGTACTAAAATTAATTTATTAAAAAAAAGAGACAGAAAGAGAGGGTTTTTCTGATTGTCGCATGATAAAAATATTTTCACTGTAAAATGTTATTTTAACCATGAATTTATTAGCATAATTGGAATTAATTCAGTGTGAAAATGGAGCCAACATGTTTAAATTGTTGTAGGTCAGATTTTATAATTTATAAAATATCTATATTTCAAAAAAAATAATGAAACAACTTTTACAATATTCATGTAAGTTAACAAAAACATAGAGTTTTGTTTTTTCTAAAATTTAGTTAAAAAACATAAGATTTATAATAATATATGTGAAAGAATGTAAAGCACATTTTTATTTTAAATTTGTGTAAGTTAAGACTACACACATTTACTAAATTTCTGACAATTTTCGTTAAATTTTTGTTTACAAATAAATTATGTCATTACATAATTCTTATTTTGTTGAGTTGGTTTGACAAGCTTTTAACTGAAACTTTTTATATTAGGAGAATTTATAAAAACAAATTTTTTTTTTTTTTTAATATTTAATTAAAATTATTTATATTATCGTTTTTTTATTTGTTCATGTATTCTTATTTTGGTTTACATATAAATATACATAAATAAATAAAAATAAGAATTATATAAATATTTTTATTTAAACATTTAAAAAAACTTATTTGCTATTCTCATAATTTAAAAAATATCAGTAAGAACATTTTTTATTTTTGTTTTAGTAAAACAAATTGTTTGCAAATGCAATTCAGGGGTCATCCAAAAAGCATGTCACCCTAATATTAGTAAATTCCTAACCCCTTCCCTCCTGTCATAAATGATCACATATACCTGAAACCCCTTCCTAAACTGTAATAGCATTTTATAAGTCGAAAATATTTTAAAATATTTAAATGTAAATACTTGGCAGCATTTTAAAAATTTAACCTGATGAAAATAAAGCAATATGTATAAATGTAAGAAGTGTAAGTAAAAACTTCAACAAACCAAAGATTTTTTTCATTTAAATAACTCAAATAAGTATTAATAAAGGTAAAACCAAGCGCTGTCGACTTGCATAAAAACATGTAATTTGTTTACAGAGGATTGTGGGATGCTCTGGTAGTATAACATTTTAAAACAAATAAATACGTTGTTTTCAATATCCCAAATAATGTCAGTAACTGAATGCTCTTAATTTATTTTATAAACTATTTATAGAACTAATCTTCTTTTTTTATACCATTTTGATATTATTTAAAAAAATTTCCAATTAGAATTATTTCTAATTCGAATATAGGTTTCTTAAATGATAGTGTTCAAAAGTGCAGCAATATTACAATGTAATATTAAATTTGTGTAGCCGTGGCGCAGTGGTTAGAGTTCTTGCTCAGAACTCAGAGGTTTTACGCCGGTTTTAGCCTAATAAGTGACATTAGTAAGGAAGAAGGCTGAAACTTCTTTGTTAAATGCTCTTCCGAGGTGCTCTGTGAGAAAAAACTCTTGTTCTGACAAATATGCAAACTTTTTTTTTATTTTAAGTAAAAAGCATGTTAAAATCTTGCTTAAAGTGAGACTTGAAAATACAGCTAAACTTTTCCAAGAGAAGCTCCTGACACAATTTCAGTATACTAATTATTGTAATATTTAATCTCTAATGAGATAGAGATTTTAAAATCTTATTTTCTATTGTTGTTACATTACATCAAGCAGGTTTATCAACAAAACTTTTTTCAACTCATTAGATTAAAAAGAGTATTATTTTTATCAACAAATTGGTTGGTCAATAAGAAGTCAGTATAATAGTTGGCAGTAATATTCAATTCAAAAAATCTAAGAATTTGGTGCAAGACGGATAGAACTGCATTTACGTCTTTTTATCTCATACAGCCTCTGAATGTGATGCCATGAGACTTAAATACTGTAGAAATGGCATTATGGAGAAGACATTTTCACCCAGTGTTTTTAAATAAAAATTGAACTTTCAAAATGATTGATACAATAATCATTGTTTAGAATTTCAATAAGTTTTCCATCAAGATCTCCTCTTGCACCCGTAGAAATAAGAACAATATACAACTTTCAGATTTTAATAGTGAGTTAATCATTGAAATAACTTAATAATTTTCATTAGCAATTCCACTCGTATTTGTGCAGTTAATTGCCTTTGCAGAGTTTCAACCAAGTTTGTTGTTGTGAACTTATTTTTATACTACCAGGACATCCCATAATGCCTTGCGCATACAATCACACTTTAAACAATGTAAATATAAAAGAGTTGACTCCAATAATAATCAATTTGCTTTAATTTTGATGGATTATTTATATCATTTAAGTAACAAGCATTAAAAGCATTAGATCTATATGAGGTTTGATGTTGGGTGGAAGAAGCGATAGATAGTAGTGAACTAGTGTTCACTACTATCTATCTCTCCGCATGATTTACAGTAAAAAAAAATAAAAATAAAAACATTTTATTAAAAAAATTAAAAATAAAAACATTTTATTAAAAAAAATAAAAATAAAAACATTGTTTATATTGTTAAAAACATTCAGAATGTTTTTAAAACATTCCGGTCAATTAAATTTGCGTTTTTGTGGTTTTTTAAAAAAAAGATTTATTTGTAATTAAATTAAGTGCTCCAAAAACTATTATTCGTCTAGTTTTTTTTTTCGAACATAAATTCTTTGGAATTCGCATCCTTCATCTTGCTTTCCTGATTCATATAATTTGGAATCTTTTGAGTCGCCTGTCAATTGTTATCTTGCTCTACAATCTTCATCTTTTCTCTTCCAGTAACTTCCAACTTTAATTAGTGGTTGCTTGCAGCCTTGTTGGAAGTGAAGGTGTTTAAAAAAAAAAAAAAAAAGTTATATATATATAATTTAGTAATATATATTTCAATTCTTGTATCTTTATATTATTGTTGAATAAAGCCTTATCAAGAGGTCTTCATTTTATGAGTTTATATCAAAGTCATTGAGTTTCAACATGTTTTTTAGCAAACTCAGCAACCTAATTAGTTACTATAACTAAATAAGCATAATCTTCACACCTGGCGCTAGACAGTTTTTTAAAAAAAGTGAAGATCAATAAAAAATTCATCAAAATCTAAGGTAAGCTTTTTAAAACCTTTTCTAAAACCTGGATGAGCTTTATGAAGGTTACAAAACTTAAGAAATATATTGCCAGATTTTTTCTTTATATCCAATGATAACTTCATTTTAAAAGCTTTGTTAACATTAGGTTCACATGTAAAAGAATCCAACTCTAAGTCAGTTTCAAAATAATAAACAACTAATTGTGGTCACAATGACCAATATAAAGAGAACCACAATATGATGCTACTATTTTTCCTTTTTTGTCCGATTAAAGAAAACATTGAGCTAAATCTTCCAATATCATTTTCTGTTAATTTAAAACTATAATTACAATTTACAACATGTAAAGTTTGCATAATTTCAGCATGAGAAACTTGATCATCTATATAGACATTAGAACATCCAACATCAAAAGTCTGAATAATCCTTGAACTGCTTTTGATTGTTATATATTTTACTAAGATCTTTAATAATATGTTAATATGTTTTTTATAAGCTAATATGTTTTTTACCTTTACCATGCTTTAGTTGACTATTTCCACTGGAAGATATACTAAAATAAATCTTACAATAACTGCAATAAACTAAACTTGAACTGTGGTTCACAGCTGAATGCCATTTGAATCTGCTTTCCCAAAATGTTTAGTAAGTGATCTTACCCATTCATATATTCTAACTAATAGTAAACTAGTAAAATAGTAAATATTCAAAAATATAACCTTTAAAATACCTTAACTAATATATTTTCAAACATAAACAGATTTTAAATAGAATAAATTTTTCTGAAAAATATATTTTTATGAATAATAAAAAAACATAAATAAAAAAACTAAAACATAAATATTTAATAGATGATTTCTTTTTAAAATCTTATAAAAAATTAAAAATAAACTAAAAACTTCTAATTTTGAAAAAAGCTTAATCTAAAAATTGATTCTCAATATTTTTGCATCATTATTTAACAAAAATGCATGTTTTAACATGCTTTGCATGCCCATATAAACAGATGAGTGCTTTGCATGTTTTGCATGCCAAGTGAGAACCCTAACATATCTAATAAATATATATATATATATATATATATATATATATATATATATATATATATATATATATATATATATATATATATATATATACATATATATGTATATATATATATAGAGAGAGATTCAATATATATCTAATATACATATATTAAATATATTTCAAATATATTCAATATATATTGTAACCACAGCACTTTATGCATTACACTTTTTTGAAATTTACATGATACTTTATTAGGTCATATTGTTATAAAGCCTGATAATCCACAATAAAATACTGATTTAAAAAAAAAAAAAATTTAAGAATAATCTTTTAAGTCTCAATGAACTTTTTTTACTTCTCCATACAGCAGTTTTACCATATCATTTTAAATTGCCCAAAACAAACAATACCTTTTTAACAACCTGCTAATAATCTTTAACAACCTTTTTAACAACCTGCTCTCCTTTAACCTTTAATAACCTTTTTAACAGCCTGCTCTCAAAAAAAAAAAATTAAATCTTTACTTTTAACTAAAACAACCTCTAACAAAAAAGTAAAACTTTTTTTTTTAGCTTGTAATTTAAATACTGATATCTTTTTAAAAAATTATACTTTTTTTCCTAGCGAGAAACGCTACTTTTTTTTTAGAAAATTGCATTTAAAAAGAGTTAATAGATAGAAATATTACTTTTGTTAAAAAACTATTATTTGTTTTGGGTGATTGAAAGTAATATGAAAAGAAAATCATTCATTGAAAAAAATTTAAAATTTTTACTTTTTTCTTCGCAGATGATTCATATTATAATTTCTTATTAAATAAAATAAATTAAATAGAATTGTCTATTTTATTTAGTCAGTCTTTATTTCACGATTATAATTTATTTTATAACTTCTATTTAATCAATTTTAACACTTAAAACGAAAACTATTACATTGTTTTGACATTCAATGATGTCAAAATTTAATAACTATTTTGCTTACTACTATATCAATTAATTGAACTTGAATTTAGAAAAAAAGTTAACATTTCTAGTTATTATTTCAAATACATCTTATTAAAAAAAAATTCAATTAATTAATAAAAATTCTTTAAAATTTAATTAACTAGTTCAATTTTTTTTCTTTTGACTAATAAGTCAGAAAAAAAAAAATTATTGCAAACTACTTTTATTCCACCAATCAAAAATATTCTGTACTTTTTTATTATTTTGTATTTTTGCTAATGAAAATTATTTTGGCACTTAGTATCTATATCTATATCTATCTATCTATCTATCTATCTATATAGAACTCTTATATGTTGTCAGAAAGTTTTTCCATATTTTGTTGACAAAAAGTAAAAATTAAAATGCAAAACCGGAATTTTTTTTTTTTTATTAATTGATAGACTGCCTGCCCCAACCAAACCCTCAGTCGATGTAGCAACACTCCCTTGCGGGTCAGGCTAAAAGATAGTAGATGTAGCAGCACTCCATTGCGAGTCAGGCTATTAGATAGTCGATGTAGCAACACTCCGCGCATGATTTACAGTAAAAAAAATTAAAATAAAAAACATTTTATTAAAAAAATTAAAAATAAAAACATTGTTTATATTTTTAAAAACATTTAGAATATTTTTAAAAACATTCTGGTCAATTAAATTTGCATTTTTGTAATTTTTTTAAAAAATGATTAATTTGTAATTAAATTAATGGTTTAAACTTTCTGACAACACGCAAATGTTGGACGAAAGTCAAAGGTAATTAAAAGTGACGTATGTGTTGGCGTAAGAATCATTTTATTCCTTCCGCTCTTGCCAAATGCAACAAACTATATATATATATATATATATATATATATATATATATATATATATATATATATATATATATACATATATACACACATATATATATATATATATATACACACACATATATATATATATATAAACACATATATACAGACAAGCAAAACATGATATTGAGGTGATAAAGTCTCAGGTTATCAGTCATAAATTATAAATCAATATAATATAAATAAATTAGTCATAAATCTGACTATCTTTATAATAATGAGAGATAAAAAAAAAGTTTTTTGCATGACTAAAACTCCCTATTTATATCTTGAAAATTTTTTAGGTAACAGATTTATTCACATATTAAATTGTTCATTTTCAATTTCCAAATGAAAGCTGATTGGTGTCCAATTTATTATTCTTGTTTAATTTCACAAAACATATTTTTTTTAAAAACCTTTTCATATTTAAAAAACCCTTCCATTTTTTTAAACCCTTTTATTTAATTCTTCATTAAAATTTGAACTTTTTGTAAGTGACAAGCAATTTTTTTTCTTTTTTCTAATTATAAATATAAGTTTATAATAATAATAATAAAAAAAAAGAGAGATTTAAAATATTTTCAAAATTACATGGTACAACAAACTTTCTTGTCTGCCATTTTCCAAACAAAAAGCTTTTTATTTCCAGTAATTGCAGCAAAATAACAACTATCAGGAGAAAATTTATGGGCTATAATATCAACTTCATTCTGTTCTTCTTTAACATTTGTTAGTTGATTTACATAGCTGAGTATTGCTTCATTTTTTCTAAAAACAAATGAAAAAGTATAAAAATTTCTTTACTTTAACTGTAAAATATATTTGAAAATCGAAAAGTCCTGTTGTCTGGTCTTAAACTTTAAACCTTGAACTTTGTTTGACAAAAAATGGCGCCTGAAAGTATCTCAAAATTATGATCTTATTCTGCTATTGCTTAATTAAAATTAGGATTTTCCTTTTTTTTAAATCCAACATCTGACTTTTTGTAGTTTCAGGATGATTGAAATTTGAGATAAGTGCAGCTGTTTTCCCTTTATATGCACCCATGAAGTAGGTGTATATAAAGAGAAATGTGAATATGAACCAAATAGGTGTATATAAAGAGAAAGGAGAATAAGAACCAAATAGGTGTATATGAAGAGAAATATGAATAAGTACCAAATAAAACAATTTAAAAAATAAGTCTGAATGTTTCAGTTAAAACTGTTGGAATTTGATATTTCAGCTTGCTAAATTTGAATCTGCTTGAACATTTAAGTAGTTATATCTGTACAGTAAACGTATAAGCAGGCAGCTATGTTTATTAAATAATAAATGGTGTGCTATTAAAAAATATGTTGATGACAACTAGCATTTGTTAAACAAAAGCATTCATTGTTGAAAAAAAAAATTAGAATAAAATGTATACATTGCCAGAGTCATAACATGCTGGTATAGCCATTAGTTTGGGTCATTTTTTTAAACTTTAGAAATAGAGATGAGAATAGAACTTTTTATGTTTCATTCTATATCCTTAGATATAGGATGAAATATATATATATATATATATATATATATATATATATATATATATATATATATATATATATATATATATATATATATATATACAGTGGTGGCACAAAGTCATGACCACAGTTAAAAAACAAGAGAATTTAATTCATTTTTGGCACAATATAAAATAAAACAGTACCACATTGAAATAAAAATGACTTTGGATTGTCAGTAATAAGCGCCACTAATAAAACATAAGAAATATGCCCTCCATGTGCATCGAGCATGGCCTGTACACGACTTAGCATAGACTGTAACAGCTTTTGGATGGTGTCAACAGGGTTTGCTAGCCATGCAGCTTGCAAATGTTGCCACAAATCGACCAGATTGCTGGGTTTGGTTTTCTGTACATTTCTATAGAGCTCAAATTTTCAATGGGGTTCAGGTCAGGACTTTGTGGAGGCCATTCAATAGCATTGGTATGAGCATGTTTGAGATATTCCATTACTTTCTTAGCTTTGTGGCAAGGAGCATTGTCCTGTTGAAAGAAAAATGGTTTGTTTTTACCAAATAGTTTGCTTGGTGATGGTTTCATTTGTGTTTTTAATATTTCCAAATATTTATCCTGGTTTAGCCCATACAACGATATAAATGACCAACACCTGATCCTGATATGCAACCCCATACCATAAGAGAGCCTCCTCCATGCTTTACTGTGGAAGCTACATACAGGACTAAATCGATTACCAACGCTTCTCCTCACATAAACTCTTTTAGCTCCACAGAAAACAGTAAAGGTACTTTCATCACTCCATAATACTTTATTCCATTGTGCAACAGTCCAGGTTTTGTGCATCTTCGTGAATGCTCTTCTTTTTGCGATGTTATCAGGTCGCAATAAAGGCTTCTTCGCAGCAAATCTCCCATTCAAACCAGCTTGCTGCAGGCATTTTCTAACTGTCCTTGCTGCCAGATGAACTTCATGGTTTTTCCCCATGTAGCTTGCAAAACCTGAAGCCGTGGCAAAACGATTGGACAAACTTGCCCAAACCAAAAGCCGATCCTGCTTTGCAGTAGTTTTACGAGGTCATCCAACACGCTCTAAGTCTGCCACTGTACCGGTGTCTTTCTTTTTTCTGGCTGTTCTGGTAACAGTTGACAGTCCAATTTTCATTTGCTCAGCAATATCTCTGTAAGAAATGCCTTGCTTAATAATAACAATGATCTTCAGTCGTTGCTCAGTTGATAGCGTCTGATACATGGCATACACCATGTTCTGCAAAAACAAAATATAATACAAAAATAATAAAATGTTTGTTTAATGAAAGAAAACATGATTTCAATCATTATTTAACAACAACAAATGTTTAAAAACACAATAAAACTTAAAAAGTTCCAAAAAATTCTTAATTATAGCTAATTAAGGTTAATTAATCCTAATTAGCACTGCTAATTATAATTATAATTAAATCTAATTAATTTATTTTAATATTAGCTCCACATTTCGGAACGATATGTAGTCGAGTGATAATACATTAATTTCAAGTAAATATCTACTAAAACAATGCTAGAAAAATCTTAAACTTACCAAACTGATATCAACAACTTCTGATCAAATCAACACAGAACAGTATTTAACAAAAATTACAGTAATCATAGTAACAAAACTAATGATATTTGGTTGCTAATAACACGCCACATGGATAACTAGATTTTTAGTAAGGTTTCTGAATAAAAATCGTTACAAAAATTAGTTATTATTGCTTAAGTACACTACTAGAGAGATCAAAATATGCGTGTGGTCATGACTTAGTGCCATCACTGTTTTTATATATATATATATATATATATATATATATATATATATATATATATATATATATATATAAACACAGTGGTGTATCTAAAAGTTTTTTAGGCATACCGATCTGTATGTATATACATGATATGTATATGCGTTTTGAGGATCTTTTTCTTTCTTTTTTCTAATACCTCATCTTAATATCTAGCAATTAAAAACTTAATACCTTAAAATTAACTTTTATTTTTCCAAATAGTAGAAATAGAAATAACTAACCAAAATAATCAGTAATGTTAGATTACTTTTTTTAAAATTCTGATTCACTCCCGAAAAGGCTGCAAGCAACCATTATTAAGTTGGGAGTTACTAGAAAAAAAAGAAAAGAGTTATGGAGCAAGAAAATGGTTGACAGAAGACTTAAAAAGTTGAAGGTTGTATGAGTCAGGAAAACATAAAGATGGGAAAAGTTCTAAAGGGTTGAAGTGTGGGGAAAAAAACTAGAATAATAAAAGTTTATGGATCATGCAGGAACAGATACAGTAAAAGAATGAGACTTTGATGAATGACAAGTCAGTTAGAAAGAAACGATTTGATAATCTCAAAAACTTTCCAAGATACACCATATGAAACAAACTTATGAAGACTTGAAGAAGACTAACATGCCAAAATTTGTCGAAAGCCTTAGTCATGTCAAGAGCAATAGCCCTAGCCTCTGCACCTCTATCTAATGCATGATAAAACCTTTCAGTCACAACAGTAAGCAAGTCAGCCATAGAGTGAGAAGATTGAAAACCGTATTAACTGTCTAACAGCAAGTTATTTGACTCACGATGGGATGAAAGAAATTTGTTTATCAAAGACTTAAAGACCTTGCTTATAACAGAAAAAAGACTGATTGGACAATAATTGGCGGGGTCAGAATGTTCACCGCAATTTTTGAAAATTGGAACAACAGATGCTATTTTCCAGCAGGCAGGAAAACCAAGACTCAACCAAGCATTTATTAAATAGTTTAGAAACAACTGAAGAGAGTTCTGGAGAACAATTTTGTAAAACTGTGACAGGAATGTTGTCTGGACCACAAGCCGTAGAAGAGTTTAATCAAGATACGACTTTAGCAATGGAAGCTGGAGCAATTTGAATGCCTAACAATGGGTTAACCTGTTTAATTGGAATGAAAGAAAGAGAACGGCCATAAGATTCAAGAGTAAAATTAGAAGAAAAATTCTTTGCAAATAGTTCAGCCTTGTCCTTGGGAGAGGTCATAAGATTAGGCCCATGAATGAGAGATGGAATGTTAGACCTTCCTTTGTTAACAACGCTGTTGAAGATTTTCGAAAAGCCTCTAGAGCCTAACTTTTAAGATAAGATATGTGATTTAGTAAACTGAAAATAATGGAACTTATCATCTGACAGCACCTTTTTACATTGATTTCTTGCAATAATAAATAGCAGTTTGTTCTCAAGAGAGTTGTTCTTTTGAAAAAGATGAAAAAAATAATTACGATTAGATATAGCAGCTGCACAAGAGAAAAAGAAAGATTTAAAGAGATGGTCTTCGCATGGTCAGAACCACCTAAGAGAGAAAAAGGAGAAACTGAACACAGCAAGGATTAAAGACCAGACATAAATTAGGGAGTGAAAGTAAATGATTAGGGTTGTCAGGACAACAAGTCACAAAGTTAACTATCTGAGTAAGAGATTGAGGGATGCGGAAGTTATAGGCTTTAGTAACAGCAGGGTCAGTGGCATTAGAGCCAAGCCATTTCTACCCTAAAGCCAAGCCATTCAGTGTGATGAGCATTAAAGTCACCAATAACAACAATATTGGCAGAGGGGTTAAGAGAGAGAGAATGGTCAATATCATCAGAAATTATATCTAAAAGAGTGCAGTATTGGGAAGAAGGAGAACAATAAAGAACAAAGAGAAAGGTATAGAGTGAAGAGGTGCTAAGCGGAAGCACATAAAGGAATGGTCAAAGGATTCAAACCTAATTTTATGATAAATAGATAAATTGATGTGTACGTATACCCCTAAAAGCAAGCAAGTCTGGTTTATTTTGTGAGAGGTAAGATTCAACTGATAGAAGGTTGGTTTGCAGACCATGAATATTAGTAAAAGATATATTAAAACAGTTAGGTAATGGGGATGGTTTTTTATGTTTAATATTTTGATTTACTTCTGGCATAACTTAAGTTTAAAGAGAACTTGACTTATTCATAGAGCACGGCCTCCCAAGCAATGAGCTACGCAATTTTCTTGGTCCTGTTTATTAACCCTTCGTTGTAACACAGGGCTCTTTATGTGGCCTCGACAATGCACACCAAAAGCATTAACTGGGGCAACATCCATGCACAACATGACACTATTAATACCCTGATATTATGCAGCTGTTGATGGAATCAGCCTCTCTGAGAGCTACCACAGTTCGGGAAACCTTACTACCAACCGGCCTCAGAATTATTTAAATAAGTTTTAGAGCTGTATATTCATTAGGAGATAACAGGAAGTGTTACATAGCCACTATCAAGGACACACAAGCAAAATCCTATGAGAAAAGTCAAGAAGATCCAGCATTCATTAAATGATTTCAAACTATGTGGCCATTCATCAACAAGGATAATTTTAAATCTGCACCTGACATCCTCTTCTCAAACAAAGTGGCACAACTAAGCTAGAAATAATATTCTATGAAGCTGAATTATGGGCTGAAAATCTGTGCCACATTTTTCTCTGCATTTTGTTAGTGAGGAAGAAACAAGTTTTTTGGAGTTATTTTTTAGAAATATCAAAGAGTTTTTAAAAGTTTAAATAGTTTTTTTAAAAAGAAATTTTTTAAAAACTAAAATAATTGAGGTTTAATTATAAGATTTATTTTATCTATAATTACATCTATAAATAAAGACTTTAATTGAGTCTTTATTTATAGATGTAATTATTTTTATATTAATAATTAAAGTTTATTTTATTTTTTTAGTCCTATTAATTCGACAATTATATATACATACAATCATACATGCACACATGCATACATGTACATTATTAAATTACTGGTTTCTAAAATATTTAAAAATGTCTAAATCTTTCTGTTTAGATGCACAGCTTCCAACAAGCTTGAATATTCTTTAACATTTAATATATAAACAACAATTTAAACCTGTGTCAATATTGAATATTATTGCTTGACCGCTAAAAATAATTTTTAGAGATACTCAGATAGTTGATGTGAATGTATTTTGTCTAAAATCAAGAGACTGTGGATTAAAGCTGACTTTGATGTGTTAACTGATTTAAGTTTAGATAAAATAAGATCGTTAAAAAACAATATTGAAGACTTAAAATTTCTGGAAGATTAAGAAGGTGAAAGGAAATTTGTTATTGGTTCAGAGGATATTAAGTATAAAAAAAAGGTAGTCAATGCTTGTAGTTAAGTAATTTAACCATGGTTTAACCTTTGTTATTATCAGTGATGTACCGTTAGAACATTTGTGGCTGATAGTAAGTAACCAGGGCCTTACTATCGACCACAAATGTTCTAAAATGTTCACAAATAGTTAAAAATGAGCACCTTTAGGTATATATATATATATATATATATATATATATATATATATATATATATATATATATATATATATATATATATATATATATATATATATATATATATATATATATAAAAGCCTTATTTTAAATAAAAATTGTTCAACACAATAGCTTAATGTGAATTTGATGCCATAAAATTCTCTTTATTTTTTAAAGACATTAACTTTTTTAAATTACTCCAATAATATTTATTACCACAAAATGAGTTAAACATTATTTAACTTCTTTTTTATTATTATTACTTTAAAAGAATATTTTTTTTTTAAATATTAAATAATCACATTTTTAAAAATGTTTGATATCAACAAATTTTTTTCTTTTCTCAACATATGCATAAATGAATTAAAATATGTTAAAACTTATGAATTTTTAAATGATTATTTCTTAAATTTTTAATTGTGGCTTTGCACAAATGATTTTTTATTTAAAAACTAGTAAATCAAAAAAAAATTCTATTTTCAAATCCATGCTTTATGCAAGCAGAATTCTATTGGGCCAAGAAATTCTTTTTTTGTTATCTTTTATAGAAGGAAAAATTACTGTTACGTTTTTAAATTTTTTTTTTTATTAATTCAGTGTTCTTATGGAAAAATTTAGAAAGTAGCAAATAAAAAAAGTATGTTAATGTATTTACTTTATTTAGTTTATTATTTTATTAATGATTTTGTTGTGAAAAATTATTTTTCCTAACGTCATTTATTAAAATTAAATTGCTGTATATATCATTTATTAAAAAATAATTGTGGGATTTAATTTGCAATAAAAGAAACTTACGTTTTGTGCAAACTTTTGATACAGCTATTTATTTAAAATTTAATTTTGAGTAATAAAAAAATGTTTAGGAAGGAAAACCAAAAAAACAATTGCAATAAAAATGAGCTAATTTTTTTTGAAGAATAAATGAAATTTAAATATTGAAAAATATTTAGTAATACTTTTAAATAACTTTTACAGTTAAGTTAAATCCTAGCATTTTAATAAAATTTAATAAACTTAAATATATTTTAATTAACTTAAATATATTTTTTAAATCAAAATTAAATTATATATTTTTTAAATCAAAATTAAATTATATTTTATACTTTTTTTATCAGAATAAAATTAAATTTTTTTAAAATTAGTTTTAAATTAAATCATACTTTTTCAATTTTAAAACCAAAGATAAATTATTTTATTATGATCTTTGCTTCAAACTTAAAGTTGGGCATTTTCCAAGTGAAAAAATCAATCATTACAATAAAATAAAAACAAAATTTTAATTTTATTTGAGTTTTTTCCATTAGCATTAGCTCTTTTATCTAACATAATTGTCATTCAAACTTTGGTAAGAAATACTTTAACATAATCGTCATTCAAAAGTAAATGTGATTTTTTAAAAATTAATTACTTCTTTTATCATACCGCTTATAGAATAATTTAAAAGTTAAAAAATGATAAAAAGTTGCCTAACCAAAATTGCTTACTGCTTACCTAAAATTGTTTAAGGCATACATAAATCGCTCTACGCAATTTTATACTATTTTTATCATATTTATATATTCTTTTAACTTTTATTTTATTTCTATTTTAGTTTATACATATTTAAATTTATTATTTTATTATAATAATATATTTTTTATATTTCTTTTTGTTATTTTTATTTATTTATTATATATTATATTTCATTTTTATTTTTATCTATTTACAAAAACAATTAATTACAGTAATATAGCAATACTTAAACCCTGTCATAACTCTAACCCTATGCCTGACCTTGATGCTGACCCTAATAAAACCCTCAGTCGATGTAGCAGCACTCCCTTGCGAGTCAGATAATTTGATAGTCAATGTATGTACATTTTGCTCTCTATAAAAGTTGCTTATGGGGACATTTTTTTCACAAAAAAACGATGTTAATGAGGACAAAAAATTAATGGGTACACAAAAATGTCCCCAATAATGCTAATGTCCCCATAAGTATTTTTTTTTGTAAAATCTGTCCCTGTAAGTGATACTTTAGTTCTTTGTTTTGTGAATTAATATATATATATATATATATATATATATATATATATATATATATATATATATATATATATATATATATATATATATATATATATACATATATATACATATATATACATATAGATTTAAGATTTAAAAAGTTTAATATTGTATGAGTCAGGAAATGAAGATGAGAGAAAATTCCAAAGAACTGAAGTGTAATAAAAAAAAAGATTAATAAAAGTTTTTAGAGCATGAAAAGACAGATACAGTAAAAAAATGCAACTTTATTGAATGACAAGTCAAGCAAGAATAAGTTTTGGTAAATGGAATTAAAGATAATAGCTCATTTGAACAGTGATCATAAAAGTATACATTACAACGTTGGGAAAGTAGCTCAATAAGCCTGCTCCATCTTCCAACTATGGTTGGAAGAATGAGCATAGATAGATCCAACTATGTTAACAATTTATTTTTGAACCTTGTCTAGAAGAGAAAGAGTATTATTAGAAGAACAAGCCCAAATTCGACAACAGGTTTCCATGCAGAGACAAATAAGAGATTTACAACCCAAGGAATTAGGAAAAATGAGGTCAGAAAAAAATTGCTAACCTTATACTGTTAAAGGTCGGCAAAAAAATTTCAACACAAAAGGGTTACCATAAACATAGAAAAGAGGTCAGTGATTTTTTGCCGACCTCAAGCATTTTTAAGTCGACATTGCCGAATGCCAACCCTATAAATCTGAGGGCTGGATTTGTAGAGGTAGAGAATGGATCAGGAGTAAGATAATGGGGAGCTAGATAAAGAGAAAGTATCTTAGCAGATGCTAATTTTGTAATAGATTATATATATGATTTTCACAAGAGGTCAGTAGTGAATGATAATCCAAGAAGTAAAAGCAGAGGAATCAGTCAGAGGGTTGCCATTCATTAGTATAGGTATGTCAAAAATATTGCCATAGATGTTTGCTATAAATAACTGAGTTTTAATGGAGTCGAAATTCACAAGCCCCACCTGTTACCTGATCTCCAGGTTTAAGATTGGCTGTCTGTTTTAAGCAAAAAGTGAAGACTATAGCCGAGACAGGATTATAAAGTTGAGCCACCAACAAACATAGCTACTTTACATGAAAGATTGTTAGGAAAATCATTAAAAGAAACAATACAGTACCAAGAATAGAACCTTGTGGTACCATAGAAATGACTAGAAATAAAGTGCTGGCCTTTGAGGACAAACTTAATCTGCATTTAGAATGAAATGACTTAACAATCTTAAAAAATTGCCTAGATACACTATATGAAGCAAGCTAATGGAGAATACAAGCATCCCAAAATTTATTGAAAGCATTTGATATATCAAGAGCAATAGACCTAGAGAAAACTGATCAGACCATAGTTGGAGGGGTCAATATGTTCTCTAGAATTTTCCAAACTTGAGACCACAGATGTTATTTTCCAGCAGGCAGGAAAAAAAGATCTAGTCAAGCATTTATAAAAAGTTTAGAGAAAACTGAAGAGAGTTCTGGAGAAATACTTGAGAAATAGACTATGACAGGAATGTTGTTTGGAAGAGTTTAATTAAAATAACTTTAGCAATGGAAGCCAGAGTGATTTTGATGTCTAATTAATAGGTTAACCTGTTTAACTAAAATGGCAAGATGAGTATAACTAAGTATATTAGATCTTTGCAAATAGTTCTGCCTTAATCTTGGGTGAGGTAATAAGATCAGACCATGAATTAGAGATGTAATGTTAGACTTACCTTATTCTCCTAATCTCTAGAACCTCATTTCTGAGATAAGATACAAGATTTAGTAAACTGAGAATAATGGAGTTTGGCATCAAACAGCACCTTTTTATATTGATATTTTGCAATAATAAAAAGGTGTTTGTTCTCAAGAGATTTGTTCTTTTCATAAAAAGAACAACTCTCTTGAAAACAAAAAATAATGAAAAAAAAAAATGACTACAATTAGATAAAGCAGTTGCACAAGAAGATGAAAACCATGGAGCAAAATGAGACTAACCTCGAAACCAACAAGAAGGAAACAGGAAAGCTTCAATACCTGCCTGGATTTAGGAGGTTAAATAGGAAGCGCATTTATCAGCAGAAAGAGAAAAGATATCAGCCAAAAGACCATGATGAAGAAAATCAGGAAAAGAATCCCAGTCAGACACTCTGTTGTTTTTAGACTTGATTTTTATTTTCAACATAAATCTGTACATTGTACAGAACTTGGTACAAAATAGAACACTTTCTATCATCAACACTATTATTTACTATTGAATGGTAAATAATAGTGCTAGTGCAGTTTTTTGAAAATCGTCAGATAAAATATCAGCAAATTATTGTAAAAGTTTGGCCATAATTTGTTTGGTTTGGTTTTACTAAAATCTAACGAAAGTAAAAATAAATGTTTTAAAGCAAATTATAATGTAGAGTTAGGGTGAATAAAACCTACTTACTCTAACTCAATGATTTTTAAACTATTTTTCACTGATATAGCCAATAAATTTTTACGGTTACTGCTTATGAAAACACTCATTTCATTTGGTTAAAGTTTGCTTTAGTTTTTACGTACCATGCTACGAAAAACGGTTTTCGTTAGACGTAGTAACAAAGCGGACCAAACGTATATAATATTCAAACACGGTGTAGCGGGAAATTAAGACTCATGGAAATTTAGGTGATACCCTGCAAATTTTATTTACCAAAATAAAATCTTTTTCTTAAATTAATAAACATTTTTCGATAGTAGTTAAAAAACTGAATATCACTAACACCATTTTTTCACTTATTTGTCAAAAAAATGCCGAGTCAGCAAAAAAATGCAAAAAACATACAGTTACAAGAACATAAATAATTTGAGTAATATTTGAGATAAAAGTTTTAAATTTTACAAACATATAGCTAAATAATTTGTGGAGGGCTTTTAGTTGAATTTTAAAAAAATACTGAGTCAAAGTAATATGGCAAGTATTAACCTATGCAAGTCATAAAAAAGGGTTCGTTTTGGAAAAGTAAATTACTATGTTTTGTATTTTTGTTTTAAATTTGTAAAAAGTTTAAATATAAATAAACCATACCCTAGCATATATAAATGAGTTCAAATCAGCATCACATAAATACTTTGAAAACTTTTGCCTACTACCTTAATTTTGAAAAATCAAAAACTTTTTATTGCAAAATGTCTGTAGCTTGCCATTAAATCTGATGCCAGTTTTGAATTAAGCGTATTAAAATTAAGTTTGAGTGTCAAAATTCGTGCAATAAATTTTTGGTTGACCTGTGTAATCTAATGAACTAATCATTTACATAAGCATATACTTTGTATACTTAATTTTTTCTTTTGTAAATTTTATATTTTGACTGTATTACTTTATATTATAAAATAATATATATATCAATGTATATTTTTCAAATGTACAATTTGAAAAAACATATATAAAAAACATAAATATGAACTGAAAAAAAATTAATTCTGTACATATTGTATATCTAATAATCACTTTTTTTTTTTTTACCATAAAAATTTTGTTTTAATTAGATACTTTTACAATGGCAGACAAAAATCTAAAATGAAAACTGATAGCTTCAAGCGTAGACTTCTCACTGCTTGATTTTAGGGGTTATAGGTTTAATTTCAAAAGACATGAGGTTTTTCTTTAGATTCTATTTATATGTATATGTACGAACTGGAATGTGTTGAAAATAAAATCGAAGGCGTTCTTTCTTAGCCCAAAATTGATATTTTCCGAAATCTAGAAATTAGCGTTTAAAAAACAATATCAATTATACTATTTAAGCTTAATTTCATTACAAAAATGATAGAAAGCCACGTGGCATTTCATTTTTTTGTCTTCAAAATGTGGTTAACTTAATATATAATAATACCTTAAATAGTTTCTCTAATAAAGCTCTTAAAGCGGTTGATGACTTGTTTAGAAATACTGTATAAAATTTTACAACTTTTTTTATTTTATTTTGTAAAAGTTATAACTACTTTTTATAACATTTTTTATTAATAAACATTTATTTTAAATAACAATAAAAGTAGATAAATATTACATATCAAATGGCTCATCTTTTAAGGAAAAAAAATCATAACAAGTCCAAAGATTTAGTTTGTTTTTGCTGCTGTAACAAAACAGACAACTACTCTCTTCGCAGTAAGCCATCATTGGTGACACTAGTTTGAGACTATGTACACAAAGGATTCAGTTTTGATATAAATGGATTTCCCTCTGATCTTTGTTGCAGTTGCAAAAATGCTCTGTATGCCAAAAAGGTTATTATATTTTATAAATATTTTATTATATCTATTAAATTTTTTCACTAAAAATACAAACAACCTTGTTCACAGCAAGGAAAGCATGTAAAAATGATAGAAGAGGGTTGGAAAAGTGGAAGAAAGTTACTTGGTAGGAAGGTAGGAAGGTAGGAAGGTAGGAAGGTAGGAAGGTAGGAAGGTAGGAAGGTAGGAAAGTAGGAAGGTAGGAAGGTAGGAAGGTAGGAAGGTAGGAAGGTAGGAAGGTAGGAAGGTAGGAAGGTAGGAAGGTAGGAAGGAAGGTAGGAAGGATTGCTCCAACTTTAGATCAATGCTTATGTCCGATTTGTTGTATGGTATCAGACAAGCGCAGCCACAAGATTTTTAACTTAAGAGATTATTCATTGAAACTGCATTGAAAGATTAAACTCATTCTGCACAGATTGTTTTCAACTAGTTGGAAAGGGCATTAGGCACCCATGCACGAGAACATTAGCTGTTCAAAATGCTAAGAATCTTATTCTTTCGAAGAATGAAAAGATGTCAGAGCAAATAACCTCAACTGTTTTAAAATTTCTAGTTAAGAATGAAAATTCGTTACAATTATCCACTAGTAGATTTTTATTTATTTTCTTATTTATTTATAATAACTTTCTCCAATATTTTATTAATTTTAGGAGGATCACTCCTACCTGTAGTACTAAAACAAAGCTCCTAAAAAATAAAGTAGTCTCTACTGATACAATATTTGATATCAAGAAATATCATGGTCTGCCTGAAAATGTTGTTCGTGATATTCTTAGAGATTTACGAAAAGATCTTGGTCGTATAGGTGTCTAAATATTTTATAACATAAATTAAACGGCGGTACATTAGATTTTCTTTTTTCAAAAAATCTATACTATTTAATGTATCACATTGTTTACAGTATGGTGTTTCACAATTAGGTGTTAAAAAGAATTACGTGGATTAGATCCTATGAAAGTCATTATTAGAGTTGGAATTGACGGAGGACAGGGTTCACAGAAGGTTTAGTAACTTAATCTACATTATATTACTCAAATAAAAGAAATAAAATTAGAATTATTAATCAATTGTGATTAATTTTTAGATTATAATGAATATTATCAATGAAATAAAATTAGAGGAGCAAAATAGAAACGAGAAAGACTCAGGAGTGAACAAGGTGATAATTCTGGCTTTGGTACGTAACGTCAAGAAAAATAACCATAATCTTGGAATGCTTACTAAATTAATTAATCTAAATCAGCTCAAAATTTTTGGAGATTTTTGTGAAATCTTTTTCGGACAAAAATACTGTAATGTGGCATAATTATAATGGTGGCGGATGATTGGATGAACCCAACTGTGGTATAGTTTTCAAATTATTAGATGAAATGATGCTGGTAACACCAATTCAGTTATATATATATATATATATATATATTTATATATATATATATATATATATATATATATATATATATATATATATATATATATATATATATATATATATATATATATAAATATATATATATATATATTTTTTTGCCGTCAATGGCGTAATAACAATAAAAGACAGGAAAAAACAAGAAAAATATACGAGAGTTACTCAGTTTATTTATAATCGATCCTCCTCTAGCAAATAATATTAAAAACTGTTTTAAAAATTCATCGCTAATAGTGTTGACTACACAAAAATTAATCAAAGGTCATCTGAATCAACTGCAATTGACGCTCCAACTACTTATTTAGTAGAAAACCATTCAAATGAGACTTTATCAGCTTTATCTCGCATACTCTTGCATGCTTAACATAAGGGGGTGAGAATAGAAGTGTGGATGGGAATTTTAGTTTATATCTAATATATACGGGGAGGGGGTCTACATAAACGGATTTGTGGGAGTTTTTTTAAAGAACAAAAATAAAATAATTTAAATCTAGTGTAATTTGCGGTCAAATGCATATCTTTTTACCGTAGCTTCAATAGGATTTAATATGCTTACATGAATTGAGAAATAATATACTTTCTTGAGAAATAAGCGAAAACCAAATTTTTGATTCATTAAAATTTTATAAAGGCGACGATTAAAATTGACTGAAATAAAAATTTTCTAATTTTTTTTAATTATAGAAATGTTATTTTTTTGTAGATAACGAGTAAAAATTAATAAACGGGGGGTGGGAGAGGGGTCTTATTAAGCTTGGGGTGAGATGGAAAAGTTTCCGAAAATTAATAGACGTCTCCTCCCGTGTATTAATTACCTAATTGAATTGTAAATTTATTCAAGTATCTTAGAGCATTTCAAAATAGCTTTAGAATATTTAGTTGGAAAAGTGAAAATAGGTGGGAATAGGTGGAAAAGTGAAAGTAGGTAGGATTTAGTTAGAAAAGTGAAATTAGGTGGAAAACTAAAATACTTGAGCATATAATGTAAAATAGACTCTACGAATTTCTAACAAAGAATGACGTACTGTATAAAAAACAGTTTGGTTTCAAATAAATGCATTCAACATCGAACACATCGAACAACATCGAGCTAATCAACGAGATATTTGACCCAACTCTAAGCAACGATTATTTCACATAAGGAGTTTTCATTGATCTTTCTAAAGCCTTTGATACAGTAAACCATAAAGTAAAGCTAACTAAACTTGAAAACTATGGCTTTAGAAACAAAAATTTACTTTGGTTCAAAAACTACCTAACAAACAAAAAAACAATACATATGCTATGATTTAAAAGTAACAAGTAAACAATCATTATCTTTTAAGGTTCTTCAGGGTTCGATTTTATTTAGGGTCATTATTACTGTATATAAATGATCTACATTTATCATTAAATCTTATAAATTGAATTCTATTTGCTGACTCCAATTTTTTTTATTCACAAAAAGATATAAAAATACTTTTTAAACACCTTAATGAACAATTAGAAAAAGTTAATAAGTGGTTATTAAGTAACGAACTTTCTCTGAATGCTGACAAAACTAAAATTATACTATTCCGTAAATAAATTAAAATTGAAAAAATCCCATTAAAACTAGTCTAGAAGAATCTATTAAAACAAAATAATAATCATAACATAAAATCTATTAAAACAGTCTAAAAGAAAAAAATTTCAAAAATTATTGGTATGTTATATAGAGCTAAACTATTTCTTAATTTTAAATCACTAAAAGGTTTATACTTTTATTTTATTCATAATTACTTAACATACTGTAACATCGCTTGGGCAACATCGCTTGGGCAAGTATTAACCATACAAAACTAAAAAAGCTTTACAGTAAACAAAAACATCAAATTGTATTTGGTGCTAAGAAAGAAGAACCTTGCGAACCTCTCCTATGTTTACTTGAAGCATTAAATGTATATAAAATCAATTTACATCAAAATTTAGTCTTTATGTATAGAGCTAAGTTAGGATTGTCTTTAAAAATATTTGAATCCTATTTTAGTGAAATCTATCATAAATGCACTACAAGAATCTCAAAAAACAACTTCTTTGTTCTAAAATAAAGTTTGAAATTGAGCTCATGCTCAATTAATGATCGTGGACCATATCATTGGAAAACATTCTTAGACATAGCTAATAAAAAGATAACCTCTCTAGATCTATTTAAAAAGAAATCTAAACAGTTCTTTTTATTTATAGATTATACTATGCTTGATTTTAAATGTTTCTTTTAAATAAAGTTAAACTCAAGCTCAAAATTAAGATAAATTAAAAAAAAATTATTATCAAAATCCGTATAATAAAGTTTATAATATTACCTCTCTCTCAGAATGGTATGTGAATGTATGCAATATTTTTTTTTTTTTTGCTACTGTAGAAAATTTAAGTTGTTTAACATTAGCTACTTTATGTATTAAAACTTATATAAAACAAATATTATATATTATTTTCTAGTTTATATATTTACGTCTTTACAATAAAATACTTATAAATTACGATTTTATAAAAATGGTACTCAGTGATAAAATATTACGTCTTCTTCTTGCTTCAGCTATTTAATTTGTTGTATATATTTGTATATGGAAACTGTATTTATAGCGAATGGCGAAAAAAATAAATTAAAAAAAAAATGATCTTAAAAATCAAAATGATTAAAAAAAAGTGATCTTAAAAAAATCCAGCTGACTATTTTTGGAAAAAAGCCTTATCTGACACAAACATAAGTTTGTGTCAGATGAGACTTCCCCCTTCCCACCCCTCCCCCTTCAACCCCCAATAATTTTTTAAATAAATAACTTTGAAGTTGGTTTTTAAAAAAAAGCAAACGATTACAAATTAAGATATATATATATATATATATATATATATATATATATATATATATATATATATATATATATATATATATATATATATATATATATGTATATATATATATATATATATATATATATATATATATATATATATATATATATATATATATATAAAAGGATAGAAAAGACCTAATTTGTTACCCGCATTTTCGGTGTAAGATCCTTTAACAAAAAAAATGTTGACCTACTACTATTTGAACTATTCAGTAGCAATGCTTCCCCAATCCTCCACAATAATTTTTGGTCCTAAGGGCCTGTGATAAACAATATAAACAAGGTAACTGAAAGAAGATTCAAAGATCTTGTCATCAGAAACTTAAATAAGCCATTTTTTATAATACAGTAATAAACTTCTCACAATGATGAGATAGAATAAACTGATAAACTTTTTAAATGACAAAAGAAAGTAAACTTTATAAAGTATATAGACTAGTACAACAAACAAGGTAAACTGAATTAATATAAACGATAAAATAAAATAATTCTTTTTAATAATAGAGCGTTTACAATTTCGAAATATTACTCTACCACTGCGCAACGGCTTCACAAACCTTTGCACGGCCTTCGTCAGAATGTTCATAAAAGGCATATATTTAATTTATTTATAAGAGTACACAGAGTTGGCAAATCTGTGTACTTTATCTCTTAATGTCAGTTTCCACTCATTTTTTTTTCCTACGGGAACGGAAAAGGGAGGGAAAATTCGAAATAGGAAGAGAAAACTACGCATGCTTACGTAATTATTTTTCTCTTTTTTTTTTGCGTTCACGTAGAGAAAAAGATAAATGGAAACTGCTCTTGAGTGCCGCGAAGGCAAAGTTGCAGGACCAAAACCTATACTGTAGCTTTTTTGTAATAATGTGTAAATATTTATGTTTTATTTTGAAGTGTACGTAGTTTTATTATTGTTGATTAATAATAACTATGCTAAATACTAAGAAGGACACCTTAAAAAATACTGCGATACATAAATACTATTCAATAATGCTACTTGTAAATGGTTGAATAACTTTGGTCTATTGGACCGAGAACTTACGTTCATTGGATTCGTTTTTATATTAATTTTAATACTTAAATAAATGAACTTTTTTATTTTAATTTTAACGTATACATTTAAAAATTTTTTGACCCCCTTTCTTTTCCTTGTCACAACATCGTAACTCTACTCCTGCACGATCTAATCTCGCACGAGTCGTCACAAAACCAACAACCCCTTCCCTCCCCTAAAGCGTGACTTAATTTATGGCAATCCCTTTTTAGTGTTTAGGTAATAGGCAATAAAATTATTTATCAATGAAAATTTTTGTATGTTAAGTTTCAACTTGTCTGCTCTTTGTTATGATAAATAAGCAAAAAATTTAAAAATATTAAATTAGTCATCCCTACCGTTGGTTCACCGCTTTATGTACATTTCAAAGAAGCTCTAGAGTAATTGAATTATGTACTTCATCATGAAACATTTCAAAAATTGAATAAAGCAAATTAGTTAGGTTAAATGAATTCTTTTTAGGACCATTTATTGAGATTTTTATTAATTGGTTTGGTTTCAAATAAAGGCGACTAAATAAATGCGAATTTCTTAAGTGCGAACTGGCACAAGTGCGAATGGAATATGTGCGAACTGGTGTAAGTGCAAAACAGTAGCAAAATTTGGGATAAGTGCAAACTTGTATAAGTACACCAAAAGAATTTGAAAACATTGGGCATAAGTGCGAATTGGCAAAAGTGCGAACTGACATAAGTGCACTTATGCCAATTCACACTTATGCCAATCTTTTCAAATTCCTTCGGCGCACTTATGCTAACTCACACTTATGCCAATGTTTGCAAATTCTTTTGGTGTACTTATGCAAGTACTTATACCGGTTCGGATCTATTCTAGTTCGCACTTATGCCAGTTTTTGCAACATCTTTGCACTTATGCTAATTTGGACTTATGAAATTCGCACTTATTTAGCCTTCCACAGATATCATTTAAACTGTTAATTACGTTAATTATCTGTAAACTTCTCCTGAACTTTAATATAATAAACTTTTGCTGTCGAAGACTTTAACAAACCTTTTAAAAATTTTTAAAAGTTAACATCTTAGATAAGCTTTTATAAAATTTAATTAAGTTGAAACATCTGGTATAGTTTGTAAACTTATCCTCTTTCTTATAATAAATTACAATATTTCTAGGGGTTATATATACCTTCGTTATTCAAGTAATGTATTCGTGGTATATATATTAGTGATGTACCGATAGCACTTTTCTGGCCGATGCCGATACCGATGAATTAACACACTATTAAAATTTTGAAGATATAAAACCATACAACTTTAAATCTTTTAAAAATGTATTCGTGGTCGACAACTATGAAAAAAAACTTTTTTTATTGTAGTTTTACTATCTTGAAAAAATAAGACTTGAATATTTTAAATTTTAAAAAGTTATGCGAACAAACCTTTTGTTATAGATTTATAATATAACAATAACAAAACGATAAAATGTTAAACCGTTTACGATAAAACTTCTAAGTTTGGTAAAAGAAGTTATAATTAGTTTTCTTATACTTTTCTATTAGAAATAATTTTTCTTTGTTTTTAAATATTAAAAAAAAAAAGACTAAGGACAATTTTTATTAAAGACATTTTTTGTATCCTAGACTATTTTTTTTGACAAATGTCTCAGGGTATTTCAATGTATCTCATTGACAACGTATCTCATTGTATCTCAACGTATCTTATTGACAAACGGTACTAAAAAGGTATTTTTACAACCATTTTTTCTTAGTTACAGTATTCAGATATCTCATTTGTGTTACATCCTTTAAGATTGCAACATTCATCAATGAAATCCACATCAGTAGAAAAACCTGCATTTAACCAATTGTAATTCGTATTTAGAAAGCTTGAGGCTTGTTGACCTCCAATGACTAGCTCTTTTTTTGTAAGTTGACTTTCTAAATATAGAAATAAAAATTTACATAAGATTAGCACAACACCTAAAAATCTTAATCAAAAAAAAAGTTCTGCAAATCTAAAGTAAGTTAAAACTAAATTTTTTTTAGAGAAACTTTTTTTTGTAAATGCATATTACTACAACAGCCACAACCTATGATCACATAACCATTTTTATATTATATTAATAAAACTTATTTGCTTTTAAATTTGCATTTAGATCCAATTTAAATAGGTTTGTGAAAGTAACATTCAGAGGCAATTTTAGAAATGTCTTCAAAAAAATTAGTTCTTAAATTGAAAATATTGTTCTTCTTATACTTTGCAAAGTTCAAAACCTAAGTTGACAATATTTAAACAGAACTTTACTAGAAATGATATAAAGACACTTCTAAGTACCTGTGTAATAGTTTTTTGTAATGATATAGTATATATACTTATTTGGCAAAATCATGCATTCTAAAACAATCCTCTTCATTGCACCGCTTTTTTTCTTTGTCTTTTGCTTATACTCTCCATCTGGGGCATCTCTCACCACAGCCAAGTAGAATATTCAAAATGGCTTTCTACACGAAAGAAGACAGTCCTGACAATCAAAGAAAAATAAAAAAAACTATTTTTGGCAAAGAAAGTTGTGCACAAAAAAAATGATAGCATGCTGATAGAAGACCCATTTGCCCACAATCCTTTTAAGATATGAATTATGTGATATATACAACGCTGACGGTTTTGGTTTAATTAATTAACAGCTTCCGATAAAATCCTTTTATTCAAAAATGTGAACAATGTGCTGGAGGAAAATTTAGCGAAATTCGAATAACAGTCTTAGCAGCAGAAAATGCGGTTGGTGAAAATCTGCCCATGTTGATAATTGAAAAGGTAGTAAAAAAACAATGCTTCAAAGGTTTCAAAAGCTTATTTTTGTCAATACAAATCCCAAAATAAACTCTTAAGGGACTCTAAAAATAATCTTTAATGATTATGTCAGAAGGTCTGACACAAAGATTAATGCAGAGGGAAGGGAAGTTTTTTCATTAATGACTGTCTAGCTAATTCTAACATTGAGAACCTCAAAGCAATGGAATTTGTATTTTTACCACCAAACACAACCTCCAAAATTCAACCAATGGACCAATGAGTCAAGGTGTAAAGCTGTGGAAGTCTAATTTTGAGACGCAGATGACAGGGTTTCATGTTCTGTTCTACCTTATGAAGACTTTTTTTTTAATTTTAATGTTTTAAAAAATTTTATCAGCATAATATTGCAGTTTATACATAACTAATATTGTGTAAATTATTAAAATATGTACATTTTGTATTGGAGCAATATTACTAACAGTATTTAATAAAATAAATATTGTGTGAGTATTGTACCAATCTTGCTTGCTACAACGGAAGTTAATCGCAACTTTTCATCTTACTCTAGTCGTCTGAACCACTGTTTACTAATGATATTTCGACATAATAATAACAATAATTACGCATTGTTAAATACCGTAACTCACGGTAAAGATTAAAAAGTAGAAAATAAAATATAGCAAAAATATTTGTTTAAAATATAATCTTTTTGGTACTAAAAAGCAGAAAATAAACTTTTAAATTCAAATTTATCAGTCCAGTAAATAAAAGGTTGACAGGTCTGTTTCGAAATGAACCTTGTGCAGACCTATCAATCTTTACTTTACATTTAACTATTAGACTTTAATTATAAAGCTCCTTTTCCGCTTTTTCATATCTAGCAAATGTTTTTGCTATATTTTATCTATAAATAAATCTGAAATATAACTATTTTTTTTTTTACTTTATAAACAATGATGAGCTATGTAACATTTATATATCTAACAATGACATCGAAACATCATCATCAGAATTATTGACACTGTTTTTTTTTCTTAATTTCAAAGAGAAGAATTAATGAACCTAACAGTAATTTTGATGAAAAGAAATTCAGTGGGGAAACAACTTGAAAAAATAAGTACTAGTAAGTTACTTAACGGATGTTTAAAGATGCCTTTTTTTTACTTCTTAAATAAAAATTGGTTGCTTTTAGTAAACTTTTTAGGTTTTAAATTCGTTAGATTCGATTCCTAAGAAAATATCGTTGAAAATTAAAATTCGAATGCTGTCATGTGGAGACCAAACTTTAAGTAGTGTTTAAAAATTTAAGAAGGTTTTAAAAGCAATTTATAATAATAAAAATTTGTAATAACATGGGACGGTTTACGTACAAAAAAAGAATACTTTAAAGCATAAACTTATGATTTGTTTTTTTTTTAATAAATATAAATTTAGTTATTAAAATAAACTAACCAATTTTTATACACATCACCTTTGGTGGGTGCTTCACGTCACATTAGGTAGTTATTAAAATAAACTAAGCAATTTTCACATCACATTTGATGGGTGCGTAGTCTCATGCTTTTATCTGCGTCTTTATCATAAACATTTTTTTATAAGTCAGAGTTAGACTGATACAAATTAAAAATTGAAAAGAAATTAACTTTTATTGATATGTCACATTTGAACGAAATTAAACCAAATAAGTAATATTATTTAAAAAGTCGTTAATATTGTAATCATTCATACTATGCTACAATAATACCGTCAGTAAGTTGGCTTCGTTAGTTAATTTAAAACTTTTAATAACTCATATATAATACATAATAAATTGAAAATATAACAATCATTTTTAAAATAAAGTTATAAAAGTATATAATGCATATTTCAATTGCTTGAATAATTTTTTATTTTAAAAACATTCAGAATGTTTTAAAAAAAATTTTGGTCAAGTAAATTTTCGTTTTTGCAGTTTTTTAAAAAATTCATTAAATTCCAATTATATTAATAGTTTTAACTTAATGACAACACGTAAAATGTTGAACGAAAGAATGAAAGAATGAGAGTCCGAATGAAAGAATGAAAGTCTGGATAAAAGAATAATTTTTTGGCTTCTCATATATATATATATATATATATATATATATATATATATATATATATATATATATATATATATATATATATATATATATACATATTTAAACAACTTTAAAAAGTATTCTAAACAATAGAGTGCTCAATGTTCTTAAAAGAACAGAGCAATTATATATTAGTAGAAAATCACTTAACAAAAAATTTTTTCCATTTAACACTGTGTTTCATCAACAAAGATTCATCAGAAATGAACAATAAAGATTCATTTCTGATGAATCTTTGTTGATGAAACACAGTGTTAAATGGAAAAAATTTTTTGTTAAGTGATTTTCTACTAATATATATATATATATATATATATATATATATATATATATATATATATATATATATATATATATATATATCAGGGACGTGGTGGCACCTGAAAAGCAGGTACGAATTTTCAGAAGAAGGGCTAAGTGAAATACTTTTAAAGTTTTTTAAGGATACAAAATATTGCGTAACTTATTTGTATCAGCATAGTTTTTTATTATGTCTAAGTGCGTCAAATTCTACATTTTCTCATGTCCCACTGATAAGAGAACACGATCCCCAACATGTTCAATACCAATTTTGAATTTTTCAAGCACAGATTGAATTTTTTCTTGTAAATTAGAGTTATGAAAACTATGACTAATATCTTCAATCATATTCTTCAATAAAAAGATGTCTATGGTTTCTAAAATTCCCGCTGAGAAGAAAATTTGCCAATAAAAATTGCAGTTGCTGAATCCTCTACAGTATAAAACACTTCTGCTAGCCACTGATCTTTAGCCAGACATTATAGCAATGGAAAAATCAAGTGTTTCTCCTTGAAGTATTTAATTTGGGGGACCCAAGATAGTAAAAATTTCTTTGAAGAGTTATAAGTCACAATTGCTTCATATGACTGAAATCGGGATAAAAGACCTTCTGCTTCACTTCGAACATTCATTTTAAGTTCTTTGTCATTTGAAATTTGTTCAAGGCAATCATTAACTGCAGAGTATAGTGTCAGCTGTCGGTCTGTAGCATTTTGTAAGGAACTGAAACGAACACTGCGGGTAGCATCCAGTTTAAGAAACAGATCCACATCCTCAAAAAGAGATTTGCACTTTTTAAATATCTTATTTCGTTTCCTTGAGTTTCTGTATAGAAAAGTCTTTAATTTTTGTACATCACCAGGCTTGTTTTCTGTTCCAAAAAGTTTAACAGAAACAACAGAAGATTTTGCACATGCTTTCATAACCAGATTTGTTCCATGAGATCCACAATAAATATTTATTGCCGTGGGAGAACACTGCATCAAGTGTGTTGCAACTCATTTGATTATTCCTTGCATATTGCTTGCACCATCAAAAGACACACCCACACACTTTTAAATATCTACTTTATTTAATTTGAGTTCATCTTTGATTTTTTCACTTATTCCTTCACCAGTTGTTGTTTCAGTTTCAACCATTGAAATCAGTTGCTCCTTTACAACGGCCTCTTCTGCAGCAAGCGTAAAATAACGTAATACAATAGAAGTTTGCTTACAGAGTGTAATAGTGATGCCATCAGCTGATAGTGAAAAGAGTACTGAATTATATACCTCTTCTGAAATATCCTTCTTGACTATCTGTTTCATAGTATGAATTAGCTTGTTTTATGTATAATTAGAAAGATACGTAAAAAATTAGAAATTTTTTGCATTGTTTGCATTGCTTTGCAAACAATGCAAAAAATTTTGTCTTGTGATAGAGAGTAGGTTAGCCATGATTTTTTCTGCACAACTTCAATGTCATTAACTTTAACTGATTCAGTGTAATACTTAGATAACCTTGAATGTTTTGTTGGCAGATTTGGCCCTAATACAATAAATTGCTTTTTATCAATCATCTTTGCATTTTTCAGCTCTAGAAATATAGCTGGATCATTTTCATTAACATTTACAACGTTGTCTGATTGCTTCTGATAATCTTTTCTGCCAGAGTTAGGCCCACCGCTCCAGTTACAGGCACTTCATAATTACCCATTTCTATAGTCACTCACTCAGTTTCAGTAATGTTTCAGTTTCTGAATGTTTCTGAATATTGTAGTTCTGCTCCTTTATCTGCTTCAATTATGACATCTTGATTATTGTCTGTTTATTGTACAGATGATTGGCTACTGAACTCTGCTATTGGCTCTGTTTCAATAATAAGCTTACTTGTAATATTCACAATGGATGTTGATCTTAATTCTACATTTTCTGTTGCTGTAAAAGATGTCCCAGATTTTTCTCTGTATTTGTTGCACTTGCATTGATGCAAGACCTGCTGTTAATTTTATTTGTTTTAGATCATTACCAGCTGCTTTCAATTCACCAGATTTGTATTTCCATGTTGCCTCTTTCTTTTTTTTCCCTTTATTCCACCTGAAACATAAATAAATATAAAGTTAAAATTATGTCCAATGATAGGAACCAGGGCATTGGTTTCTTTTGTTTGAGTTATAACTATTATCGGTCCATGGAATTTATAAATAGTAGCACTATTTATAAATTCCATGGATTGATAGGGAGTGGACTGGAGCATATTGAGTAGTAGTGAATGAAAGTAATAACAAAAATTCATTTGGCACACAATTTTTTTTATCAAACATATATTAACCATATTTATCAATGCAAAGCAAATGAATTCATGCATTTTATATATTTATTGTGTTGAGCTTTTCAATAAAAATTTTCTCTTGTTTCTGTTGATGGGATGGTTAATTTCATCAGGTAAAGAGGAAAACATCGTATAATCGTTCGTCACTACAATGCTTGTTTTCGGTATTCTTTTCGTTTAGCAATACTGCCTCTACCTTCTACTGTTTTAGCCATCCTTGCGTCAACATATCGTTCTCTTCGTTCTTTTAGCCGAGATGCTCGTTTTTCAGCTGATTCATTTGCTCTAGCTCGAAATTTCCGTTCTCTTTCTCGAGCAAGACAAGCTCTAATCAATTAATTTCAGTTTTCGGCTTTCTTTTTTATATTTAGCTATCTTCTTTATATTTCTTTGTTTATAATATATTTTATTTTTTACTTATTTACTTTAAAAACTTTATTATTTTTAATTACTATTTATAAGTAAAGATTAAAGCAATAGTTACTTTTTTACTGTATATTATCTCTCAATTTCAGATCAACAACGTTTTTTATTATTATTCCACAGCGATTCCACAGCGCTAAACAAAGTTTTTTGTTTTTTGTTTGTTTCAATTACTTTTCTTAACGAATTTTTTATTTAGCGTGAACTAAAGTTTAGCGTATTTCTTTTATTATTACCGCTGACCTAGTGTTTGTTTTGCGCGGACACAAACAAACAAACAAACCGACGTGAAAGCAAGTTAAATAAAATGTTGTAAAAAATGCCCTGATAGAAATTTATAGAACTAAAATAAAATTTTTCCCTTTGAGGATTGGGGCCCAATTTCTTTTTTGGGGCCCATTTCCTAAGCCAGAATCAGGGCCCAGTACGAGTCCTCGTACCCTCGTACAGGGCCACCACGTCCCTGATATATATATATATATATATATATATATATATATATATATATATATATATATATATATGTATATATATATTTATATATACACACCATTGGCTATAAATTAGAGCATACTTTTTTTATATATCCTGTTTGATTAAAATTATTTTAAAAAATATTTAACTTTTTAAATATTTTATTAGTTCTAGTTAATGAGTATTGTGTTTACTATGTAATTGACATGTTGTTTCCATGAAATTTATTTTGTATACCCTAATTATATGTAACTTTATTAAATTGACTATATTATTTTGATTTTTTTTTATTCATCAAAAGTGAAAGCTTACTGCTTTATTTTTAAAATTAATGTAATCTATTGATGATTTTTTATTTGATAAGCATTTATTAACTCTAAATTTCTAATTTTAATTTCGAAATCGTACTGATAAAAACACAAATAAATTAGATATTAAAAAAGCTACATAACGAGTAAAAAAATACAGCATGAATCTTTAAAACTATGGTCGAGAATCTCTGAAAAAACATGTTACAAATCTATTTTTCTTTAAAACCAAGGGCAATCTCATCATCAAATAGCCAATAAGCTAAATATTGGATATTCAGTTGTTGCACGTATTTGAAAACGTTATACTGAAACAGATGACATTAAGGATCAGGACAATCTAGTTGGCCAACTATAACAACACAATGAGATAAAAGTTTATTAATTTCATTCATGAAACATGACAGAAAATTATTATTAAATAAACAGTAAAAAGCAAGGGTTGGCTGGTACAATAAACATAAAAATTGGCCTTATTGCAAGAGGCGAAATGTTATATTTTCAGAAAAAATGAATGTTGAGGTAGATATGCACAAATATTGTCTTATGCTGCAGCGATCACCTCAAGTGTGATTTAATTTCAATTGTATATGAAAATGAACCAAGCAAGGTAGTGGCAATGTAGGCAGTTTGGGCCGGCATGAATTATGCAGGACTTAGGTGCTATCGATTATTTAAAGGTCGATTTGATGCTGATAGATATATTGAATTTTTAGATAATTGCCTTCTTCAATGGTTATTCGAGAAAGGTGGTTCTGCAAAATATTGAAATTTTTCTTACGGTTTTTCTTTTGTAGATTATTGTTTTGATATAATATTTGAAATATATCCTTGACTTCTGTCCAATTTCTTTTT
>NC_088924.1:34665000-34712500 GCF_038396675.1 Hydra vulgaris | reverse complement strand
CTCAAAAAATTATGATGCAAATCCAAATCACTAAACCAAATGTTATCGGAAATGTAAGTTCAACTCAAGCCACTTAAATATTTATGTCAACACATTAGGATGACAAGAAACGTTAAATCATAACTAAGACGAAATAATATAAAATGTTAATCGTAAAAAAGTTAAAAAGAAATTCCAAATACCTAAATATATTCGGATTTAGGCTTTCGGTATTAAAATACACAAAACATTTAAAAAAAATTATAAACAACAAACAAATTAAGAATATAATTTTTTTTTCAATAAAAATTTTTCACTTTTTCAATATTATATCTTCTTTTTTGACTAATTGAGGGTGTTTGTACTTTTAATTGATACATCTTCTTTTTTCTCTATTTTTATTTTTTAAAAATTATTTCTTCTTTTATACTATTTTTTTTTTTCTCCTTAAATTTCTACTTGACTTATTAACCATAATTATTATAGTACTGTTATTGTTATGATCTGTAGGGGCTCTATGAAAAGATTAGGTTGGTGTCTTGCCATCCATATCTTCTTTGAGCCTGTTTAATATTTATACATTTGTAATTATATTTTATTTTTTGTGAAAGGGAATTGTAATTTATATAAACAGCAAAATAAAATAAAATTACAAAAAAAAAAAAAATTGTAAAAATAAATTAAAAAAAAAAACATTTTCTTACCTTTTTTACTCCAAGATAATGGTTTATTATTAATGTTGCATACATATTTTAGTATTGACAGAAACGAGCGATGCGAACAAATTCGCCATCCATTGGCTTCTTTTTTTTTAGGAATAAAATCATCAACTAGAAGATTCTCGCTAATTTTATTTTTGAGATCAGTTTCTTTTTTAAGTCTATCATTAGTAAAAGTACCACTCCATTCTTCGTAATACCTCCTTAAAATTTTATTTAAACGCAGCGTTAAAACACTGCTATCTTCTTGTTCATTTTTGCTTGAAGTAATAGAATCTACATTTAGAACGGATGATTCTATCGGTTCTCCATATGTTATTCTTTCACTTATATAAAGAAATAGACAAAGACATACAACCGTCGTTTTATCGTATTTCATGGTATATGTTTGTTTTTATAAAAAAGTTTTCTTATGCTTCTGTAATATAATTTTTGTATACTATATCAGTAATATATACAGTTCGTTTTGGTAAAATTATAAACTATTTGCAAATTATTTGATTGCTCCTACATTGTACTAATTGTAAAAACGGTAAATGAAATAAGTATGTTTAAATGTTTTATGCGAACAAGTGAGAGCCAATAGTTTATCATGTTATGAGATAAAACTCCAACAACGAGATAAAAGTTCTATTTCTTCTGTGTTTATTATATCTCATCAAAATAAATTAAAGTCTTAGAAGGCGACATTGACAGGTATTTTCTTTTAACATAATAGGTAGATTTGTATACAATTTATTTGCATTCCCAGTACGTAAATACGCATTTTATTTTTTATGGTTACTTTAATATTTACTTAATAGGATTAAACGTTCGTTGTGATTGTTACTAAGTAACCATCATTATATTTATTAATTAGTCATGTTAAAAAGCAATTTTCTGCAGGATTTATATAATCGTATTTTTTGTTTGAAATGTCCATACGAAAAGTATACAACCATGCACTATGTGGAAAAATATAAGATGTCTGTTATAAACATTTAGAGATATTTAGAACATTTTTTTTTATTAACTAATGTTAAGCAGAAGAAAAATATTAAATGAACTTAGAAAACACAAAAAACAGTTTTATAAAAATTATTACTTTTAAAAAAAGATAATGGTTTTTTAATTTGTTCAAAATTTCCCAAGTATCAATAAATATTAATACTTTTATTGATTTTTGAGAACTAGCGTCCAAACTTTTTATAATAAAGTTCCTATAGTGGTTATATATACTTTATATACATACCTGTATATATATATATATATATATATATATATATATATATATATATATATATATATATATATATATATATATATATATATATATATATATATATATATATATATACATATATATATATATATATATATATATATATATATATATATATATATATATATATATATATGTATATATATATATATATACACATATACATACATACATACATATATATATATATATATATATATATATATATATATATATATATATATATATATATATATATATACATCTATATCTATATATATATATATATATATATATATATATATATATATATATATATATATATATATATATATATATATATGTATGTATATATATATATATATATATATATATATATATATGTATGTATATATATATATATATATATATATATATATATATATATATATATATATATATATATATACACATATACATACATACATACATATATATACATACATACATATATATATATATATATATATGTATATATATATATATATATATATATATATATATATATATATATATATATATATATATATATACTTATATCTATCTATCTATCTATCTATATATATATATATATATATGTATATATATATATATATATATATATATATATATATATATATAAATCAAATTGGATGGTTTCAATTTTAATTGATTAATATAATCTTGAGATTTGAAACTATAAAGTATTTCAAAACCAAAAAAACTAATAATGCTTTAAAAATTTATTATATTATATTTATGATTAGAATTTAAAATAATGTCTAATTAATAGACAAAAACAACAAGCTATTTTATTTTTGATTGTATAATACATCAATTTCGTGAAAAAGTTCTACTCAAAATACGTCCTGCATTTTAAAACTTCTAAACAACTACTTTATTAAAAAAATGTTTTACTCGTATTAAGCCTTATTAACATTCTCGCCAAATTCTCAATAAAAATTAATTTTGACGAGCGGCAGTTATTAATACAATCTTATCAACTGTGTACACAATTTTTTTTCCCATTCGGTTTTTATTTAAAGATTGTAATATTCATCAATTTTATTGCTATTAGCAATGAAATAGATGAATATTACAATCTTAAAAAACAAAACATAGCATTTTATTAAAGCAAAATAACAAACAACGTTATCTTTTTATAACAAAATTATGAAAACAATTTATTAAAACAAAATATAGCAATTATATAATAAAATATAGCAATTATATAATAATACTTTACAAAGTCCTGTGATGTTATAGCATGTTGAGCGATAAACCTTCAATCAATTGATAAACGCACAATTGATAACACTGCTCCTGTAGAAAATTATAGGCATTTAATTTTGAAAAATATTGCTTTTGTGTATATATCTCAGCCGGCACATCTTTCACATTTACATTAGCCGGCATCTTACACAGTACATAGTTTCACTTTCACGGAGTTGAAACCTATCAAGACACGTGTTCGTCACTAAACAAGCGTAAATAAAAAACACCTTGATTTCACGGACAGTTTCACTCAAGTTTTATAAGTGTTTTATGAGGTGTTAAAGTCAAATTTAAATGCCGCGTTTATTACTTGTTTCATATTTGTTACGAAAACTTAATATAACATTATACAACGTTTCCGTAACAATGAAACCGTTTATAAAAACTGTACCTGTAATCCTAATTGGGAAATAATAGTTAATTTAAGTAATAGGTAGTTTCATACGATTGAAGCCCTATTTTTGAAACGAACGATTCTTTTCGTTTTAAAGGACAAAAACGCAACTAAAACCATGTGTAACTTTTGACAGTGTTGGGCCGGCTGGGATATAGATCCGATTTTAAGACAGTTAGTATGTTGTGCATAAAATTGAAAAATCATACAACATTTCTTTTCTTTTGATTTTTCAAAATAATATTCACGACACAAAAATCGTTTATTATCTTCATGCTACGCTAGAACCAAGTTAATAGTTTGATTTGGACATGTGCTAAAAACATGTACATGGTTTCTATCAATATAAACATAAAAAGTACTTATTGGTATGAATCGTCATTTTAGAAAAATACGGTTTTGAATTCTTGCATTTTAATCGAAGAATAAAACAAAACATTTTTTATAACCACCTAATCTGAGACTTTTAATTACAAGTTTTTTGGTTTGACTGCATGCTTTTGGTTGCTTATGTATATATATAATCGTCACATAAAGTTAGTATACTTTGTTTTTTAACTTTTTATTCCATAATTTTTTTACAACTAAAATTTTTAACAATGTATCGCACTTTTATTATAAATACATCATACAACACATTTAATTACAATGAGAAATATTGGAATGCTTTCAAGATATATTTGAAAAACAATGAACCAAAATATTCTTACTATTTATAGTGTAAACGAACAGAGTAAAAAAGTATTTGCTATGTAGTTGTAAAGAATTCACGGAAAACGGTGTAAATTCATATTACTGATAAATTTTTATAATTTTTTATTTGCTTACTAGCATATATCACCAGCTAGATTATTATTCCTACTCTGGTTGTTGCATTATACAAGGCGTCCTCCATAACTTAACCTTATTTTTACAAACCCAAAAGTTTCAGGTCTTTTCTGCCGTCGTAGGGAGCCTCATGTCCGAGACATTCTTCTGACGCTCACGTCTGTAACATTCATTCTAACTACATAATGAGCGTTGCAGACTTGAGCGTCAGAAAAATGTTCACAGAAGGAAGAGTAAGATGTTCTATTTATCTTTGAAATATGAGAGTTCTGATGCAGCTTAAAAAAAAGGGAATGAAAAAAAAAAAAGATTGATAATGATAATGGGAAAATCAGAACAAAAAAAAAATTGTAAAAGACTTTTCCAAATATATAAAACTTTTCTAAATATTTTCTAAATATATAAAATTTTCTAAATATATAAAATTTTCTAAATATATAAAATTTTCTAAATATATAAAATTTTCTAAATATATAAAGTTTTCTAAATATATAAAATTTTCTAAATATATAAAATTTTCTAAATATATAAAATTTTCTAAATATATAAAATTTTCTAAATATATAAAATTTTCTAAATATATAAAATTTTCTAAATATATAAAATTTTCTAAATTTATAAAATTTTCTAAATATATAAAATTTTCTAAATATATAAAATATCTTGGGGTATTTCTTGACAAAAACCTATCATGGTACTATCAACTAATTTAATTAAATAAAAACCTCTCACGTGCCAATAGTATGTTGTCATTGATACGACACTATATACCCCAACATTTTCTAATATAAATATACTAATCCTTGTAAGCCATCTAAGCTATTGTTGTTTGGGGTCAAAAAGGTATTTTTTCTATTAAACCGCATAAACAGTTTACTACGTACTTCCGGAAGAATTATGACATTTCTCCTTTGCAATCTAATATCCAAAATAGGTTATCTGAATACAAAATTCTAAAAGTTCAAGGTCTTGTGAAACTTTATAATTGTCTTTTTGAGCTTGATTTTCTTCAAAATAAAATACCAAATTCGTTTAATAATTTTTTTTATTAAAACTGTTGATACACACAAATATTACATTCGAAATATTGAAAATGTTAATTTACACACTTCCTTTTTCGACACTATCAAATATGGCAAGCTCTCTATAAAGTATCAATGTATTTCTCACAGCAACCAATTAACACCATTTATTAAAAAAAAAAGAATTTTAAACTAATTCCCTTTTATTACCAACATCCTGGTTGAAAACAATAAAATTGTTTGCCCTGGAGCCCGCCTGTTCCTATGAAGGGTTCCCGGGCTAACATTTTTATTGTTTTCAACAGCCCTACTCGCAGTACGACACCTCCGGATAAAATAGTTTTTATGTGAAAAATATATGATGTTTCTTTTAAAAAAATATTATTTCTGGATTTTCATACAAAAATTGACTAAAAAAAAAACTCACACCTTTATAATAAGTTTAATTAATTCGTAAAATTTATAAAATAAGTTAACCCAAGTTTCTCTTAACTGCAACTATAATACAAATATAGCAATATTATCAAAACAAAAATTATTGCTATTATCATTATATATATTATTACATATATTAGTATATATTTTTGTGTAAAAAAGCTGCAAAGATCGAGGACTAACTTAGTTTAGAAATAAACTGTTAGAGTGTTTTTGGAAAGTATATCAATAGTATTATCTGTTAAAACTGTATTAAGTTACGACACCATCATCCTTTATTTAAAGTTAATCTTTTTTTCTCCTCCTTTAAAAATAACATTTTTTGTTTTCTCTGTTCTTTATTAATTAAATTTTACTTCAACAACATAAGATAAACCAAAATAAAGCAAATTAGCAACCCTAACGTCAGTATACATTAAAAATCCACATGAGTGCATTAGCAACCCTTGCGTCACAATACATTAAAAATTCACATGGGTTTGTTAGAAATCTGCATGCGTGGGTTAGAAAACACATTCGAGATAAGTCCTTATAAGATCTATTTTCTGAAATCTTTTAATCTCAGTCAAAAAAACTAATTGGCTTTTAAACATTAAAATTGATTTTTTATATAGGATAGTCGAAAAAGATAAAATTGGTTTTAAAAAAGTGTCTTTAGTTTATTTTATTGTACAGAGAGATAAATACTTATTGAAAACAGAACAAGAAAATCACAAAATAATGAAAATAAATAAAATAGAAAATAAATAGTCGAAAAAAGAAAATAAACACTCAAATAAATTAAAAGATAAACTTGAACCAAATAAACTTTGTAAGCAATAAATATTATCAACATATATATTATAACAATAATAATAGTAATAACAATAATAACAATAATAATAATAATAATAATATATATATATATATATATACATACATATATATATATATATATATATATATATATATATATATATATATATATATATATATATATATATATATATATATATATATATATATATATATATATATATATAGATATATGTATATATATATATATATATATATATATATATATATATATATATATATATATATATATATATATATATATATATATATATATACAGTGGCGGATTAAGACTTTTCGGGGCCCGAGGCTATTTAAAAGTAGGAGGCCCCGTTCCACCAACAACGACAAAAATGAGTAAAAGAAAGATTTTCTTAAAAACGCTATCACTGATATTTATTTATATACAAATTTTATATTTATTTTATTGAATTAAGTTAAGTGATTTTTTTCTGCTTTTCTTCCCCGCAAACTCTGCAATCACATCGCTGAAATCCAAAGTTTCTAATAATTTTGACTCAATAGTTAATCTTGCTATATTACTTAAACGACTATGGACCATTGTTGATCGGTGCATGTTTTTAACTCTTTTAAGAGTAGAGAATGATCTCTCAGCCTCGCAATTTGTTATGGGAATAGTTAGAAACAAGCGTTATGCTATATAAACATTTGGAAATACATCAATAATATCGGTTTCAACAATCCAATTTAAAACATGCAGAGGAATCAATGTGTTTTCAGTCTCAGATTTATCTATTTTATGCGAAAAAAACCCCGGAGGCTGCAACTTTAATAATGTTACAAATTGTTCTATTTTAAATATGAAACTATCTTCTAAATCAATTGAGTACACTTCTACAATTTTTTTCGCGCTAACCTGCAATTTCATGGTACTAATAGTTAACAGCTTCGATAGAAATCCAAATAACTTATTTACGTGGTTGTAACCATCACTTCTTATAGTTAATTGTGTCACAAGTTTGTCAATAATAAGAAAAAATGTATTCACTCGAAACTTGTCGGATACGCTTAAAGATTCCCTTTTAATCTGGCTTACCATATATTCATCGACATGAGTATTTTTTTTTATGAATTCTATCCACTTAATCATACATTGAATATGTTCCTTGCTGTTTTCATGGCCGAAAATAGTTTGTTTAGCTTTTTTCCAATTGTAAAAGCCACTTTTGACAAATACGTTGTCGTAATCGGTTGAAAACAACTTGCAAACATAACAAAATACACATCCAGTGGATTCAGAAAACATTACCCATTTTCGGTCACACTTTTCGCCATTATTCATCACTTTTTGAAAATATTTAACCGATATTATCTGTACTGATTTTTGAACATCCGCTTCGAAGATTTGAAATTAGAGTCTTTATTTTGAAAAAAAGCATACCCCTTGTTTAAATACTTCATACGTTCATTTTCCTTTAATTGTAATGACCATAAAGCAGGGTCTTCGCGTAGAATGGAAAAAAAAATCATGATAAATAAGCCTAATAAAAAAATAATAAGTGACAATTTATAAAATAGAAATATTAACTGCCTAAAAAGTAAATTGTTTGTTTAGCAGATGTTAGAGGTGTCATTAAAGATAGTAAAAATTGGAGTACCTGAGTCAAGCTCATTGTTATGCATTGTAGATTCAACACTTTCAACTTCTTGAATTTCATTTGAAGGACCTTGGCAGGCTACCTCATTTTCCGTGTTATTGTTTTCATCTTATCTTTCATTGTTTTTATTATTATCTACAGTTTGTATATATATATATACATATATATATATATATATATATATATATATATATATATATATATATATATATATATATATATATATATATATATATAGTATATATATATATATATATATATATATATATATATAAATATACTGTATATATATATATATATATATATATATATATATATATATATATAAATATACTGTATATATATAATATATATATATATATATATATATATATATATATATATATATATATATATATATATATATATATATATATATATATATTAAAATAATAATAAAATAATTACAATTAAATTTGAAACATAACTAGGAGTTTCAAGCTTTATGCGATCATCAGACGTTATAAACAACCGTAACAAACAAACAAAACAAAAAAATTATATACAAAAATACAATACATTGTTCGTTTAGATGACGTTAAAGTTGCAAATAAAAAATTTGTTTTCGTAGCGGCATTTTAATATTAGTTCATTCCGTTTATTCAATAGTTTCAAAGTTGATTTAATTTATGGTATTTTCGGGTTAGACAAAGATTTCACATCTTTCCTCCAGGTTTAAACGTCTCCGCCCTATCAATAATCTTTCACGTAAGAATAGGATTTGAAAATCTCTATTATTTGATTTCCCAAGCTTTACTTTCGTTTGAAAAATAGTTTTTGTGTTTGTACCTGTGATCTTTAAAGGTGTGCTCAGTTAAACCAATATAGCTTATACCACTATTCTGCGCTAATATTTTACATTGCAGGTGTATATTATATTTTTACCAATACACATGTCTTGCATTGTGAAGATTGCCGGCAGTTACACGTTGAAACAATTATGTTGGAAACATGAGATAATATTTTTTTATTATGTAAATTAATAATATTTTTGATGTTAGGAAGGCAGCTGTAACTGACTTTTAAATCATTCCAATTAAAGATGTTACTAAACTTATGTGTCTTTAGAAAATGGTTTTCAATTAGATTTGAAAAATTTCTTGCAATGGGTTACAATCCATTGGATTATATAGAGATGATGGCCTGATGATGGAAGAAAACTTTCAAAAATAAACCTCGCCTCAACAAAACCAAAATCGAGATCACGAAACATTATTTGGTTTAATCCTCCGTTTTCACAAAATGTAAGAACCAACATCGCAAAGCTTTTTCCAAAAGCACATAAGTTTCGCAAAATCGTTCCAACGTGTAACTGCCAGTAAAAATATAATTTACGTCTGCAATGTAAAAAATATCACTGCAGAATAAAGATTTAATTATATTTGTTTAACAGAGCACACCTTTAAAGACCGCTGGTACAAACATAAAAACTATTTTTAATACGAAAGTAAAGCTAATTCCACAGAACTTTCTATATATATCTAGGAAAACTAATAAAAGGGATTTTCAAATTCTATTTTTAACGTGGAGGATTATTGATAGGGTTAGACATTTAAACCTGGAGGAAAGTTGTGTAATCCTTATTTAACCGAAAAACACCTTGTAACAACGTCATCTTTGAAACTATTGAATAAACGAAATGAACTAACATCAAAATGCCGCTAGGAAAATAAATTTGTTATCTGCAACATTAACGTCATCTAAGCTAACGATGTATTGTATTTTTGTTTATAATATTTTTTGTCAATACAATTGTTTGCAACGTCTGATGTCGCATCAAGTGTGAAACTTATAGTTATGTTTCAGATTCATCTGTAATTATTTTATATACATATATATGTATATAAAATAATTACAGTTGAATTTGAAACATAACTATAAATTTCACACTTAATGTTTCAAATTCAACTGTAACTATTTTATATACATATATATGTATATAAAATAATTACAGTTGAATTTGAAACATAACTATAAATTTCACACCTAACGCGACATCAGTTTATATATATACAGTATTGGACAAAACATTTGCAACCAACATCGAACAATGCTAAAAAGTGTTCCTAATTTTACATGTCTTAAAAACGAAACGAACTATACTACCACAGCAAACAGTTCAGGAGTCTGGAGTCATAGCATGCCATGACATGAGCAAACAGCTGACAGGGGACAGCACACAGGCAGAATTTCGTTGACAAGTGCCATTTTGCAGCAGACAAAACAAGTGCAACTTTTTTGGTTTGTTTCATTTTCTTAAGTCTGGTCCGTGTAACGTTACGGAAGTTTTTTAATAATTAAAGGAAGTATCCAGAAGTTTCCAGAAGCATGCAGAAGCTTCCAGAAGTTTCCAGAAGAAGCATCTGGAAGCATCCAGTAGCATCCAGAAGTATCCAGAAACATTCAGAAGCATCCAGACGCATCCAGAAGCTTCCAGAAGCATCGAAAAGAAGCATCTAGAATCTTCCAGAACAGGTTCACACAGGTTCATTTTACATTATAAGAGACATGTAAATCGACATGTAATTCATTCAGTATATGGAAGTCAATCAGTCAGCATTATCAAGACAGTTTATCGAATTGAGTTTTATCAAAGTGTTTTATCGAAGAACATCAATACAAGAAGTGAAATACAACAAGTGTTTCATTACATCAATACAGTCCACATCAAGACGTTGTGTTCCACAGAGCATTATTGTATCATCACAAGGTAAATGTAACACGGTAAGCCTTGAGAAACGTGATTATTTATTTTTATTATTTTTATGACTTCAATTGTAAAAATGGCTTCCGACAGTCTTGGATTGGAACTAAGAAAGAAAATTATTGGCGATTACGTAAGTGGAATGTCACAAAAAAGTATTTATGATAAATATGTTCCAAATATCGTTCTACGGGAAATTTGGCAGCAGATAACAAAGGTGGAAGACCGCATTCCACCACTTCTAGAGAGGATTCTATGATGGTCAGATCCGTCAAGAAGGATCCCTGGATATCATCAGTCGAGATACAAAAGCAATTAGAGCAGCCAATATCGGACCGAACAATCAGACGACGTGCTGTTGAAGCCGGATTGTTTTCTCAACGCCCTGCAAAAAAACCGCTGATTTCACTAAAAAACCAGAAGAAAAGACTCCTGTTTGCTACATCTCATATTGACTGAAATGTGCAGAAATTGCGAACTATCCTGTTCAGAGATAAATCGAAGTTCAACATCATTGGGAGCGATGGCATTTGCCGTTTACGTCCACCGGCCGGAAAACGCCTCGATTTACGTTACTGCCATAAGACCGTGAAGCATGGTGGAGGCAATGTAATGGTCTGGGGGTGTTTTTCTGCTAACAATCTAGGTCCAATACATCGAAGCGATGGAATAATGGACCGTTTTATGTATAAAAATATCCTGAAAGATGTTATGTTACCTCATGCTGAATGGAATATGCCCATAAAATGGGTTTTTCAGCAAGACAACGATCCGAAACACACTGTAAAAGTAGTCAAGCAGTGGTTTCAAGACAACCACCTATCGGTGATGGATTGGCCGCCTCAATCACCGGATCTCAACCCTATCGAGAACCTGTGGGAGATCGTCAACCGCAGAAATAATCGTGAAGGTGTTCGTAATAAGGATCAACGGTTTGAATTAATCTAAAAGGCCTGGTCAGCGATTCCACAAAGTTTCATTGATCACCTGATCGAATCTATGCCTCGAAGATGCAAGGCTGTGATCGCGAAATACAGCTTGGTCAATATTTTGTCGAGTTGCACTTGTTTTGTCCAGAAGGAAATCAACTTTTTTTAATACTTTTGATTAATTTATTAATTTTCGTGTACAAATAATGAACTTTGTGATGAATAAAACTTGAAGAACTTTGTCTCTAAACAGTTACATGGTTATTTCTCTAAATTGAAAAAATGCAGCACTTTTATATAAAGAAACTAAATTAGCATTATTTGGTTGCACTCGTTTTGTCCGATACTTTATATATATATATGTATATATATATATATATATATATATGTATATATATATATATATATATATATATATATATATATATATATATATATATATATATATATATATATATATATATAAACTTGAAGTACGATATTTAACTAAATAAATTCAAAAATAGTCAGCACAGTGTCACAAATAGAAAATCCAGTAAGTCTTTTTTCTCACAATGTTTTTATTAAAAACAATATAATAACCAAAAAAAAATTTCTTATACAAAATATTTTTTTATATATTAAAACAATTAGCACTAGAGGCCTTTCAAATAATCATCAGTAATGCTATTTTTGGCATTATTACAAGATATTTGTATTAAAAACAAAAATAACTTAGTTTTCATATTGTTGCTATGGGTAACTATTGATTGTGAAAGATTGAATTGTAATTATGGACAGGAAATATCAATTAAATGTATCATGTTTTTGTTTGTGCAAATGCTTTTCATATGATAACAAAAAACTTTCGTTGTTAAGCTCAAAAACGACGAAAAGTTGGAAAAAAGCTTCAATTGCACTTTTGTGGGCACGTTGAAAAGTATAAACATGGTTGTCAAATCGATCAGTTGATAAACCAGTTCTGCAACTGGAAATATGTTCGTTTATACGTAATCTTAAATTATTAGTTTTACCAGTAAATGTTTGTTTTTTGCGTGTTAGACATTTTAGGTAATAAATTACATTTTTGCTGTTGCATATGATGTGACTTCACTTCCCAAATAGTACCGTTAGATGTTTTAAACTTATCTACTTCTTGAAGGTATAGTTTGCAAATTTTGTAGCGAATATCTTTGCATTTGAATATACCAATCTTCTTACTAGTTACTTCAATATTTGAAGAAGTAAGTCTTCTTAGTAAGTTAGGAGGTTGTTTAAAAGCTAATACCGGGTAAATATTAGAAAAAATATTCTTAATTCTTTCATTATAAGATACTTTGAGCAAAAGGTTAGCTTCTGTTATAAAAGGTTGGCAATTGAGATTACTATAGAATGTTGTCACTAAAGAAAATATTGCTTTAGATTCTTTTTGTGGTGCTGTTCCTTGTAGTTTTGCATTATGGAATGCTTTTTCTATAATTTCAACAGGGTATTCGCAATCTTTTAACCATGACTTTAGTTCTATTAGGCTTAAATTTTCGATTTCATAATAAGATGTAAAAACAATTATTCTTTTAGCTAAATTATAAGGAATATTCTTTTTAATGTAAAATGGATGGTGACTGTTATAGTTTAAATAGTCATGGGTGTTAGTTTCTTTATAGTAAATGTCTGTTTGAATTTTATTATAATTTTCAAGAATGATTGCAATGTCTAAAAAGTTAATTACACTGTAGGTGCTATCATTTTTTATAAATTCCTTGCCAAAATCTATTGTAAATCCAATAGAGTCATTTAATTCAGTTAAAGAATTTTCAAATTTTCTGATGTCAAGATGTTTTGGCCAAATTATAAAACCGTCATCAATATATCTAAAATAAATTTTCTTTATTTCATCTACTTCATGGATAGAAAAATAATGAGGTAGGATTATTGGAAAAAGCTTAGTATCTTCTAGGAACCCGATAGTAAGGCATGCATAATCTGGTGGATAATCTGTACCCATGGCTGTACCAGTTATTTGGTGAAATAGCTGTTTGTAGAATATGAAATTATTGTTATTTAGAATAAAAGATGCTGACTCAATTATGAATTCAGGTGTAAATCTTTTATCTATCAAATCTTTATATTTAATTATTCAAAATTTTGGCTTCTAATTTAAGGCTTCTAATCTAAATTAAGGCTTCTAATCCAAGATAATGTGTAATTCTTGTATAGAGGTTAACAATGTCACAGGTCATTATACGACTTTTTGATTCAAGCTCGCTTGGAATTTTTCTGAGGAAATCCCAGTCATCTTTAATAAAAGATATTTTATAATTCATGAAGTAGATGATGTAAAAAAAAAAATTATTTTAGATATATTGATGACGGTTTTATAATTTGGCCAAAACATCTTGACATCAGAAAATTTGAAAATTCTTTAACTGAATTAAATGACTCTATTGGATTTACAATAGATTTTGGCAAGGAATTTATAAAAAATGATAGCACCTACAGTGTAATTAACTTTTTAGACATTGCAATCATTCTTGAAAATTATAATAAAATTCAAACAGACATTTACTATAAAGAAACTAACACCCATGACTATTTAAACTATAACAGTCACCATCCATTTTACATTAAAAAGAATATTCCTTATAATTTAGCTAAAAGAATAATTGTTTTTACATCTTATTATGAAATCGAAAATTTAAGCCTAATAGAACTAAAGTCATGGTTAAAAGATTGCGAATACCCTGTTGAAATTATAGAAAAAGCATTCCATAATGCAAAACTACAAGGAACAGCACCACAAAAAGAATCTAAAGCAATATTTTCTTTAGTGACAACATTCTATAGTAATCTCAATTGCCAACCTTTTATAACAGAAGCTAACCTTTTGCTCAAAGTATCTTATAATGAAAGAATTAAGAATATTTTTTCTAATATTTACCCGGTATTAGCTTTTAAACAACCTCCTAACTTACTAAGAAGACTTACTTCTTCAAATATTGAAGTAACTAGTAAGAAGATTGGTATATTCAAATGCAAAGATATTCGCTACAAAATTTGCAAACTATACCTTCAAAATAAGTTAAATGAATTAAAGGTTGTGATAAGTGTGCATTGTCCAAATATTATCGGAGTAAGTAAAACTTGATTCAATAACAACTCAGTTGTTGACCTTACTGGGTACAATACATACAGGTTTGATAGAACTGGTGATCACAGAGGCGGTGGTATATGCTTATACATAGAAAGTTGAATAGATTCATATGTGCTTGTTGATACTGGTTTTTAGATTAGAAAGATTAAGCAAGTCTGGACTGTTGTATACTTTGACGAAAACAAGTACCTAGTTGTCAGGAAATTAGCTCATAGTAACTACAACTTTCTATTTAGCAAATCTAAATTTAGTAAAATTTCTGATTATATGTATAATATTGATTGTGTGAACTTATATGAAGCAGAGTATTTGCAGGACATGTACAACGAGGTAATTTACTAAACAACTGAAGCATGTAACTTATTTATTTCAACTATAGACACTTAACTTACTGAGAGTTCATCAGTTCTTTGGTTTAACAATGATATCAAGCAATTAATAAGGAGAAAAAAAAAGTTAAGATACAGGAATTGTACTCATAAATGGAAAAATGTTAACCTGAAGAAGAGTACAAGCTGCTATGCAATTTAGTTACGACAGTAGAAACGTATTTAGAAGAGGAGAGAAAAGCGAGGCTTTGGCCCCGGGCGCCAAGTTTTGACAGGGCGCCAGCTTTCAGTATGGTAGCATTTTAGAATATCGTAAATGAGTCATTTTATATCATTACACAAAAATTTTTATACTATTATTATGTCCAAATCAAAGATCTACTTATAGACCTACTAAATATCTCCAGTTTTTTTTCTGCAAAATTTAGATAGCAGGAGAAAGTATTGCTCAAAAGGCGATCAAAGTTAACTTGCAAATTATACATAATTATGCTCGAATTATTTATGCAAAAACGTTGATTTAATGCTAAAAGTTATGTGTCAAAACAAATTAATAAAATATTATAAATACTTGATAGATTACTATTGCACGTACCTATAATGTAATAGTTAAGCTCGTACGCCGGCTTTCTGAGGTCTATTCGTACGAGTAATGCTGATATAATTATTTTTGAATAATGACTTATAATTTTTATAAGCTAAATATTTGCTCCTTATTTATTAATTAGTAAATAATATTCTAGGAATTGATAAATGGTGGGTTTTACCGATCATTTTCATTTTTAAGCGTTTTTAAAAATGCATTTATTAACGGAAATATTTAGGTATAGACACAGTAAGCAAAAAATAGACATAGTAGAACCAAAGCGACTAAAGTTAAATAAAGCAGTACTTTGATTGATTTATTTAATTTTAGTCGCTTTGGTTTTAACTTCTAGAAGTGTATATGAACTTACTGATTTATTCAGCTTTACGCGCAGTGGGGTGTACATACATCGATTTGGGGTTTTGGTTAGGGGAGGTACTCTTATAGTGAAAAGAAAAGTCTTTTAAAGATTCTTTATTGCAATTAAATCATTTTCTCATAATGGACATGGTTAAAGCTATTTAGTTTTAAAAAATGATATAAATTACTTTACTTTTTCAAAAAAAAAACTCTTAAAAATTACTTTAAACTTTCAATAAATTTTGTGCTAATATGCGCCAATCAGTTTGTTTTTAATTTTTTTAATATATAATTTGAAGTGATAATCAGAATAATTTACGCATTAATTATATTAAATTAGTACTTTTATCGCCATTTAAAGGACTTTGATCGCCTTTTGAGGGGTACTTTCTTTGCTAACCATCTTGTATATACCGCGAGTACACAATATAATTTGGAATTCTTAAGATTGCTGTCAGTTTTTTTTTATTGTTGGCCTAAGTATTTTGATCTTCAGTATGTTGTATGCTTAATGCCTTGTATTTCAATATACAGTTTGAATAAGGTAAACATTTGTATTTCGATTATTATTTTTAGTTTTAATATTAACATTATTGTTATCATATATAATTTGTATTCTGCCGACTGAGCTTATTGAGCTTTTTATATAATCTTTAATATAATTCAATCTTACGCTTAACTTTATTGTCTACAGAATCGAAGTAAATAAATGCTACACCACGTTTGCCAATGCATGAACATAACGATCTTCATAAACAATGAAATATTCCTGAGTAAGCTTTTTTTAATTTGGTAGTTTTTTTCATGGTCGGTTACAATTATAAATATGTACATAGGTAGACTATTTTTTTAGTCGCTCGTTATGTTAAGTTATGTTAGAAAATAAAAATTAATAAATAGTACACTCTGTACATTTAAAACAATACATCCCCTAGTTATACTATATTATGCATTTATCTCTATTATATAATGCTTGAATGTTTATTGCAGTTTATCTCTATTATCTGATGCTCGAATTGTAAAAAAATTTTAAAATTTTTTATAAACTGGGAATAATATTTTTTGGTTTTTGTATATTAAAGAATATATTTTCTCTATAGAATTGACGCTGCCAAATGGATAAAAAATCAAGAAACGATAGATTATTTATTATTCAATGGATATAACCAAAATTTAGAGAACAGTTATACCCAAATGTTAAAAAGAATTCAAATAATTGGTAGGGTTAGACGTACTCGTTTTCGATATTTGTTAAAAAGTATTTACTCTTGTTAACGGTGAAAAAACTAACCGAACTTTTTTGATTTACTCAGAAAGTAAAGGATCAATATTTTGTGCACCCTGCTATTTATTTGGTGGCACTACATCGTTTGCCACTGTTGGTTTTTTAGATTGGAAAAAAGGAGAAGAAAAAAATCACGAGTTATGAAAAGTCACAATACCAAAAATTTTGTGTAATGAATATGAAGGAAAGAGGAGAAAAATTAAATCGAGTTGATCAAAAGCTAAATTATCAAGTAGAAACGGAAATAAATTATTTGAAAAATGTATTGACAAGAGTTGTAACTGTAGTAAAATCACTTTCTCCTCTTGGAATGTCTTTTAAAAGTGATGATGAACATTTTTGATCTGTTAATAATGGGAACTTTATAATGAGCTTAGAGCTTATTGCTCAATTTGATCCTTTTTTAGCGCAGCACATTGAGTAGTTTAACAATGAAGGAAAAGGTTCAGCATCTACTATTATTCAAAGTACCTAAAAAAAGTCAGTATTAACTGTTAAAATTTCTTTGTAGTGTTGCTGATGCTTTAATTTCTGCTGTAAAAGAATTACCATTAAGGTCAATTATAAGTACCTAAAAAAAGTCAGTATTAACTGTTAAAATTTCTTTGTAGTGTTGCTGATGCTTTAATTTCTGCTGTAAAAGAATTACCATTAAGGTCAATTATAAGTACCTAAAAAAAGTCAGTATTAACTGTTAAAATTTCTTTGTAGTGTTGCTGATGCTTTAATTTCTGCTGTAAAAGAATTACCATTAAGGTCAATTATAAGTACCTAAAAAAAGTCAGTATTAACTGTTAAAATTTCTTTGTAGTGTTGCTGATGCTTTAATTTCTGCTGTAAAAGAATTACCAATAAGGTCAATTGATAGACCATCAAAGAGGTTGTTTGATGTTGATGATGGTCCAAGTAAACGCGGTTGTAAACCTTCAGTTGAAGTATGTTCAAAAGAATGGCTGTCCGGCAGAAAGATTTTTAGGGTTTTTACTCAGTTCTTGTCATAAGTTCGAAGAATTAGCAGATGCTGTATTTTTGGTTTTAGAACCGCATGGATTAGATATGAACAATTGTTGTGGTCAAAGTTACGACAATGCGTCTAACATGTCTGGTAGATAGCCTACATATAGATGGGAAATACTTCAGAAGAATTTGATTAAAACAGAAAATGCATCACTTAAAAAGCTATCAGATACCAGGTGGTAAGCAAGATCTGATTCAAGTATTATCTTAAGTAAAAATTAGAATGAAATAATTAATGCACTGTCTTTTGTCAAAAATGATAAATCAGAAAAATTCATTACAAGATCTGAAGCTGATGGGTTATATTTTAAATCAAACAGTCTTGAAACAGCTATAATGGCCACATTATGGGGCAATATACTAGAAAGATTCAGCAAAACTAATAAATAATTGCAGTCATTTGAGATTGATTTAGAAACAGTTGTGAGTTAACTCACAACTATAAATTTATACTAACCTTCAATTCGATATGTATTAGATTTAAGGAGTATGGTTGATATCTATGAAGAGAGAGCAGTTAATAAATTGAGACACAAAACATATCAAAAAATAACCAAAAGAAAAAGAAAACTAATTGCAGATAAAAAAAGAGACGGAGAAATAAATTTTGAAATCCGAGACTCTTTAAGACTTAATACATGTTATGCTATTATTGATAAACTTCATTCTGAACTAGTAAGAAGAAAATTGTGCTATGATAAAGCCAATACATTTTAAACTTTTTTATTTCAAATAATAAAACTATCACCATCAGAAGTTTATAAAAAAGCAGATATACTTCAAAATATATATAAAAATGATCTTTTGATTTCATTCGCTAACGAGTGTACACAATTCAGAGCTTATTTAATGAGTTCAACTAAAAACATAAGACCTAAAACTATAATAAAATTTACAAAATGGTCAGAACTGAAAAACTCGTTAAGCTGTTTCCTTCGCTGCCCAACGTCTTATTGTTCAGCCGAGAGATTATAATTAGGCCGTATGGCAACAAAAAATAAATATCAATCATCTCTATGTCTGGTCTTAAATTTGTTTAATTTTAATGCGTCATTTTATTTTATGATTATTCAGCAGTAAAAAAAAAATGCAAAAAAAAAATGGATGTAGTATACTTTCAAATTACTTTTAAGTCCTTATACTTGTGCTTGGGTTTTAGACTCTGATGTTGTTGTTTTATAAATCTACAATGTGAGTTTATTATAAAATAAATTATAATATATATTTTTTATCATGTCAATATATGTTTCTAGTTTTTAAAAATATACTTGTTATAATTTTTCTTATTTATTTTTTTTAAAAAATTTTTAAAAACATTTGTTGCCATTTGGAAACAACGGACTTGGTCGGTAATATCTTATGTACTTTTCATTAGGATGTGTTTCAACAACTTATTGTAATTTTATTCAAATATTATTGACAATATATTTTAGCTTTATTCAAATATGCTTGGGCTTGATAATACTGATATTGATATTGATAAATGATTGATTTATATGATGATTGATAATTCTGTAACAGTATAAAGTATATATATATGTTTGTATATGTGTATGTATGTATGTATGTATGTATGTATGTATGTATGTATGTATGTATGTATGTATGTATGTATGTATGTATGTATGTATGTATGTATGTATGTATGTATGTATGTATGTATGTATGTATGTATGTATGTATGTATGTATGTATGTATGTATGTATGTATGTATGTATGTATGTATGTATGTATGTATGTATGTATGTATGTATGCATGTGTGTATGTATGTATGCGTGTATATATACATACATATATATATATATATATATATATATATATATATATATACATTTATGTATATGTATGTGTATATATATATATATACATTTATGTATATATATATATATATATATATATATATATATATATATATATATATATATATATATATATATATATATATATATATATATACAGATGGGAAAAAATTATATTACTAGATACAATGTTGAAGAGGCCCTACATGATATATTATTCCCTTATTCTGATTCTCTGTTACCCAGTTTGGAGAACAATGACAATGAAGAACCTGATTTTCAAGTGGAAAGTGTTAGTATGAAAAATGACGCAGCTACAAACGGTAGTGGTGATACAGATGAAAATTTAGAAAGTGATAATGGCAAAGCTGATGATAGTACATAGCTGAAAAATATCTTTCGATGGAGGAAAAGAGAACCTTCGAAATTGAAACATGATTTTTCTGGAGCTGGTTTTAGTCATCCTCCTCATACATTTGATGATGATTCCATTACATGATAATTTCATACATTTGATGATGATATGACTCCATTGACTTTTTTCAAGCTTTTCTGCGATAATTCCATTACAAATACTCTTGTGGATCAAACAAACCTCTATAGTGTTCAAAAAACTGGGAAATCTTTGAACACAATAAAGTTGAAATTGAGCTGTTTTTTAGGATGCACATGTTGACGTCGATTATGCTAAAACCCACTAACCACATTTATTAGGCAAAAGAAACAAGTTATGCCCCAATAGCTGATATCATGTCAAAAAATCGATATAAGCAATACGTCAGTTTTTACATGCAAACGACAATACAAATAAAGATGACGTTACTAATAAAAATAATAAATTGTTCAAGGTTCAACCAATTCTGAACAGTGTAAGGAAACATTGTTTATTAATTGAACCTGAGGAAAAACAAAGTAAAGACGAACAAATAATTGCGGCCAAAACTAAATTTAACTGGCATACGTCAATGCAAACAATCCAGTAAAACGGGACTTTAAAAATTTTGTTAGAGCTGGTGCATCTGGTATAATGCATCTGGTATATTTTTTTTTGTGTTCTTGGGGCTAGCGGAAATATGAAATGTAATGATGATTATGCTGTCAGAAGGCTTTGTGAAACACTTACGAAAAATGTGAATCATAAACTGTTTTTTGACAACTGGTTTACTTCCTTGGATCTGTGTTTGTTTCTTCAAGCTGATGGAATTTTAACCACAGCAATTCGATCAAACAGAATTAAGGGATATCCATTTTCAACTGAAAAAGAGTTGAAGAAAAATGGGCGTGGTGGCAGTTGCTATTTTACAGATATGAATTCAGGGTTAGTTTTGGTGAGATAATTTGACAACAAATGTTTTCAACTTGTTTCCACATTCTCTTACCCAAATTCATTTTCTAATGTCAAAAGATGGGATCGCAAAAAAAAACCTCCTTAGAAATAATAAAGGATTATAACAAGTCAATGGGAGGTGTTGAATTGACTGATGTGCTTATATCCCTTTATACACCCTGATAAAAACAAAAAGGTGGTATTTAATAGTGATATTTCATTGTTTAGACATTAGTAAAGGCAATGGATGGCTCCTTTATCATCGTTATGCTGACCAATTAAAAGTACCTAAAAAAAGTCAGTATTGACTGTTAAAATTTCTTTATAGTGTTGCTGATGCTTTAATTTCTGCTGTAAAAGAATTACCATTAAGGTCAATTGATAGACCATCAAAGAGGTTGTTTGATGTTGATGATGGTCCAAGTAAACGCGGTTGTAAACCTTCAGTTGATGTTTGCTACAATAATATAGATAATTGGCCAGAATACAGAAGTTGAAAAAACAGGTGTATATTCTGTATATAACAAAAATTGTGTGTAACAGGTGTATATAACAAAAATTGTTTCCATGCATTTCATAAAAAATAAGTATTTGGTGTATTTGAAGTATTCTTGATATATAGGATTAAATTGGTATATGTAGCCAAAAACTTGTTTTTTCTTGTGTTGATCTGATATGTATATACAATATAGTATTTCATTTGCTTACTCCGAATTCAACATTATGTTCTTTATTATTCTCATAACACCTAATGTAACTGCGTCTATGTTGTAAACTCTGTTTTGCTAAAAAGTCCATCTGAAAAGCTGCAATCTGGTATGATACTTATTATGGTAACGGAATAATTAGTATTTTTCATCATTACGGAGTTGTATTCATCAATTATTAAAAATGTATTATTTCTGAACCATTTTTCCTTTTTCATATTTTACCATGGAAGACCAATGTTGCCTAATGGCAACAATTATTTTAAGAAAATTCTTGACGTCAGCAAAAAAAAAAATTTTAATTTTCTTTTTATTTGAGCTTTAACTGTTGTGAAAATATTATTTAATATTTTTTTTATTAAAGCGTATTTCATAATTCGGCCCATAAAGGGTTAAATTATTTGAGGCAAACGACAGATGACTGTCTTAAAAGGTTAGAAATTCTATCTATCAAATCTGCACTTACCATAGATATAAACTTTAATGACGTTATAAATACATTTGAAAAACAAAACTCACGAAGAAATTTATAATTTTCTATAGTTAATGTTTTATATTTTAATAATCACCCATTTAAATTTGGCAGTTATTCTTAAAAGAGGGCGCTTAATGGAACAGTACTCCAGGGCGCCAAAAATTCAATTACGTCTTTGTGCAACAGAAATACATAATGCTTGCCTTTTATTTGAAAAGAAACTAGCGTATAATTGTAGACATAATCCAAAACTGCTATTCAAGTATTTAAACAGTGCAAAATGAATCAAGGATTCAATAAAAGCTACTAGAATGCCTAATGATAATTTATCCCATGAACCAATAGAAATTGTAAACCATTTCAATAAATATTTTCAGGAAGCTTTTTACTATCGCCTTTTAATCTTGAATTTAATGATATAACTAAATTTCAAAACATTGAACCCGATATAAACTTTGAGTTAGTCTATCAAAACTTAAATCACTGAAGGAAAATAAATCACCTTGAGCTGACATCGATAGCTTTTCGCTAACTTAAAAAAGGCAGCAATCCTCGTGGCCAAATTGCTGTTTTTATCGTTACAATTATAGGTATTCGCTGGCCAATTTTCCACTGGGTTGGTTTACCATTAACTTTTATCTTTAGAGCATCACTCAGAACCAGTCAACTCCCAATTCAATTCAAGTCTGAAAACATAACACCAATCTGTAAAAAAGGTGGCAAAACTGTAACCAGCAACCATCGCCCTAAAATATGTTCCCTGCAAAATAATTGCTTTAATATGGATAGAAGGCTTTTTAAAAAATAAAAGACAATGAGTTGTTCTTGGCGAAACTGTTTCTGAGTGGCTTGAAATTTTTAGTGGCGTGCCACAAGGCTCTGTAGCTAGACTATTGATGCTTATTCTATATATTAATGATCTACCGGATAAATTAGTCAATATATGCAAATTATTTTGCTGATGATATCATGATTTTATCCAAGGGAATGTCAGAGGAAAGTAGCTCAATTCTACAAAATAATTTAAATGCGGCATTCAAATGGACAGAAGACTTGCTTTTAAGATTTAATGGAATTATCCACTATGGAGTAAACAATAAAAAAAAAACCTCTCTATATTATTAGTACAAAATACTTGAAAGCAAAAAGATTTAGGAGTGTTTTTTTCGAAAAATCTTAAGGGATCAAGTGATTTCTGCAACAAGTAATGCAAGTAGAATGTTTGGTTTGAGTGAAGAAAGCTTTTGCTATATTGGATTGTTAAATACTAAAATCACTTTAAGTGATTACGTCCTCCTCTAGAGTTTTTAATTACTTTACAGCCACTTTTTAAGTATACTTATATAGTGACTTTAAAATAATTGAAAGAGTGCTGCACCGAGACACCAAATTGGTTAAATCAATTCAATTGTTAGGTTATGATGAGCGTTTCAAAGTTCCTGGATTGACAACTCTTTATGAACGGATAGAAAGAGGGATATAAACTATATAAACTATATAAACTCATGAGTAAAATAGCCAAAACAGAAAATAACATAACATTTGTTAAAAACCAAGTTAGAGGTCACTGTTTGAAGTATTACAGAGAAACATCGAAAATCCATCAAGACATAATTTTTTTTACAACAGATCTGCAAAACTATGAAACTTAATGCCTTCAGAAATTGTGGAGTTGTAGTCACAATTTCTGAAGGTTAATTTGTTGAAGAAGAAAAGATATAAGTACGTCTATGATATTTTGGTGGAATTGAAAGCTATAAACTATTTTTAGGCATGTCTAATTCATCATCAGCAAGTTTATAAGAGGAGCAATTAGATACGATATCTGAAACATTAAAAGGATTTGTATGACCAGTAGAGGTGTGCGAAACTGGAAGTTTCGAATTCAAGTTCGAGTTTATTCAACAATTGAACTCGAATCGAATATGTTTAGTTAATCAAATATAATTCAAATTTCGAACCTAAAGTTCGATATTTAAAAAGATTCAATTTTAAATGGAGTATTGGGGAAAAAAAATTGTGGTATTTAGGAGTGTTTAGGGCCCCTAAAATTTTTTCTGCCTAGGGCCCTCGAGGATATAAATCCGTTTCTTATAACATAAATATTTATTTTCAACGTTTGATTTTTTCAAGATATTTATATACAGATACACTCAATATATTTATCAGCAAACTTTTCTAAAAATATTCTAAATAATAAAATAAAAAAGTGGTTTATCTGAAGAAAAAAAAGGCAGATTTTTTTTTGTTGGTCATATTAGATCTTACCCACCTGGATCCGCCACTGCTTCGACTTCAATTAGGAAAAGCTGGGAGCTTCAATTTGGAAAAGCTGGCTCTTTTCTTGTGCCGAAGACATAGAGAGAAAACACGGAGTATTGTTAATTTACTTATAAAATAAAGGTTTGACTTGCCGAAATGCTGTGGACAAGTTTACAACAACAGCTTAAATATGTCTGGAATTTAAATAACATTATCATTGTTAAAAAATATGCTTATGATGCTACTCTGGCTGCAGCAATGTTGATAAATAAAATGTAAGTTTTCTTTTTATCCATCAGCAGCAGTTCCGCTAGATGAAAGCTTTACAAGCTTTCAAACACCAGACGCAGGCTAATAATTTGATTAAGTCTTTGTTTTTTAAATTTAGAAATAAGTTAACCTTTCTTAACCAAATGTGCTCAAAGGTTCGATAGTCTATTTTCTAATCTATATGCATACTAACTTCAAAGAATCTGTCTATATATGTATATTTATTTGATTTTTTGAACAACCATTACGTAGACTAAAATTGATTAAGAAAAGATTGTAGGATTACTCCCAGTTGGCCTAAGAACGATGTCTTCAAACGTTCAATAGACGTTCAAAACGTTCAAAAGGCTTTCAGAACGTTTAAGACGTCCTTTTTACGTCTCGTACCCACTGGAATTTAGAACAAGAGCGTCTATTGGACACTCATATTGAAAATGAACTGGATGTATTTCTTTTTTAAGTTGAAGTAAAAATAACAATAGTTTTTGCTTTTAAAAAAGCCAAAAAAACGTATTTTCAATATTAATTTCGAAGAACCTGTCTTTAAAATATATTTAAATTAAAAATTAAAATATATTTAAATATAATTAAAATTAAAAAATGTAGTTAGCAACATCTCCTTTAGCCTTGATAAATCCACTGATAATATATGAAAATTAATAACTTGCATATTAAACGTTTAAATAAAATTGTAAATAAAGTTACTGGGTTCAGATATTTAGAGAATTATGTTCTAATAAACATAAGTTCAGTTAAAATTTACGAAACTTGGCAATAACCTCAACATGTTAATGTTTTGTAAATTGAAAATTCTGAAAAAATTTTAACAAATAGCATGCTTATCTCATATTAACTTTAACGAGGTTGTTGCAAAGCTAGTGCAGATATAAATATTTTCATTATTTCGATAGCTATAACTTGCGTTAAACTTTGCCTTTTTAAAACTAATTCCAAAGGTAAAACTAAAGTTTTATATTTTGCCGCTGAGTATGGCACACCCTAATGAACACGCAAATTCAGGGCCTTCGAGAGTGCCAACGGCTCATGGCAAGTTATTTGATAGCGACAATACGAGAGCTACAGCTTGTCATAGAAATTCATGTCGCCTCAGTGAAGGTGTTCCGCCCTTCCATCGGTCGGACTTGCACATATAAAATACAAACAAAGATTAAACATTTCCAAAGAATACTTTAATCTCAATGGCTAGTTCAACTGCACACTAACCAAATTTAATTTGGGCCATGTTGGAGCCATTATCCCTGACCACGACAGTTTATAATCCAAATATCCAAACATAGCATTACAATCGTGGCAGGGATCAATCATCTTTTCAACTTTTTTCTTTTCCTCAAATGCTTCAACAAAAAAGAATTGTTTTTTGATTTGCCAGCGATTAGTTTCTCTTTCATAGAGGAGAAAACAAATAACAAAAGTAATCTGCTTAGTGTGAGATATATCTAGGGTACGATCGACTATATCGATAGTGAAGTAAATACCATCCTGGTATTTCTTCACTATCGACATAGTCGATCCAAAGTGCAGCTGTGGTGGTGTCATCAACAGCTGCACTTTGGATGACACCAACACATTTTCTGATGAACTCAATTTAAGATGGCAAAGAGAAGTAATAGGCACTCATTTTAGAGACCTCTTGTTAATAGCGTCTTACATAGTCAAAGTGAAATGCAATGACGGGGTTTACCAATAAGCTCGATACCGGCAAGTAAGTTTCCAGTTCCTTTCGCATTCATGTGTGTTGTTTCACCTGCAAACATAATTTTATACAAAAGTTATAATCAAATTATTACAATAACTATAAAAATAGTAAAAATTAATGTTAATAGAACTTTATAATAAGTTATCGTAAAAAGCTAAGTTTCTAGAAGCTGAGAAAAGAGTCACATCCAAAATTCCACTAAGAATTGTCCTCCCTTTAGCTGTTTCAGAATCGATTAGCTTTTTGAGCTCTGAACCTGTAGCAGTGGGGTTAGTAAGACAAATGTGTACCTTTTTCCAATCCATGCAGAAATTTTGGTGCAATGGGCTGGATTGATGCTGCTTCACACAATCTATAAATTTTATCCATTGATCCTTAGCTCCTCCGCTCCAACAATAAAGCTTAATAATTTCTTGTTCCTGCCCGAGAGAGAGCAAGAGAAACAGTAAAAAGTCTTGGTGGTCGAGCTCTAAACCAAAAAATCTCTTTCTACTTTTTTTATTGGGAACAGATTAATAAAACACATTTGAATAAAAGATTCTCTACTTAAAATCACGAGAATAATCTTGTTGCTTCAAAGAATGTGAAGGGGGCCCCTTCAAAAATGATTACATTTTGACTCAAAACAACTGGCCCCAAAGTGGGGTCAGTATTAGTTATATCAAGGTTGAGCATCAAGTTCTCTAATATTGACTAAGGCTCCACCTTCTGACTCCGATGACTTGCTTTGAAATCCTTTTATCTCACTTTCGGAGGATCCACCTTCGGAGGATGTTTAAAGCCCCCACTAAACCATCGTCCTTCGAATCACACATAATGAGTGCAGCAGGTGATCTTGAAAGAGGATGAGAGCTCATTGGCTCTCATGGATTGGCAGAGAATCAGTCTGACTGACTGAGATTGAATGGTCTAACATGACATGGACTGAGTGAGAGTCTTGGTTAAATCCTGAAGGAAAAAAGTTAGTATAACAACAAAAAGATTAAAAGTTAGAAGAAAAAAAAACATGATATAAAAAACAGTTAATTTACTGGAGGGCTTAATTAAGTGTTCGGAGAAGAGGCATTTCCTTTGGTCTGTGTTATAGTTATAGATTCCATAACCTCTAAAGTTTTTGCTTCTTATTCTAAGTCTATTTTTTGCTTCTTCTTCTTCTGCTTTTTTATTTGCTTCAGCGAATTTTTGAGCACCGGGAGATTTCTTTCTACCCATGTTTTAGAAACATATAAAATATTTTTTAATATATGTTTAGTTTATAAACAAAGTTTCCAATATCATATTTCCAATATTATATTTACCAGTTATCAAATACTTGATAATCATTTGCCAAAAAAATGCATCACTACGATTCTCTCTATTACTTCAACAGACAAATACTACTAAATACTTATCTCAACAAATGTCTTTTTTGATTCAACTTCTTCAACAACTGCGTTGCTCACCCATGCACAACGGGGCCAAACAAAGGAAAAACGGTCAAAAACTGAACAAAATGTCAATCGATTTGAAATTTTGCACACATATAAAGAAGGGTATCCTAAATTGAATAAAAAAATAATTTAATGATTTTTGAAAAAATTGTGACCATTATTTTCAAAATAGAGTCTGATAAGCGTATCTTTAGCAATAAATTGACGTTCAGCACAGTGTTATAAAATGGGTTCTAACCTTGACTTTCTGACCCGAGAAAACCCTTTTGTGGAATGATAGCCCACACTATGGGGATCACTTGGATATAAGTATTAAAATCAGATTACAACGTCCTGGCAAGTTATTGACAGGGCCGTACTGAACGACAAAGACGTGGGGGGGGGGGTGAAAATGAAAAAAACAAATTTTACCGACAAGATTTTTTTTTTTTTTTTTTTTAGAAGCCAAATTTCAGTTTTAACCGACATAAACCATAATTTTCGAGTTTTCCGTCAAAAACCGACAGAATATAGTACAAAATATAGGTTATTCCAATAAATATGAACTAGGGAAAGAAAAAGACATATTCTGAGAGTTTATCGTGTATCTAAAATGAAAATTATGCTTTAAAATAAATATTCTAATCCAAGAAAAAATCATTCTAAAATGGCTCTTTTCACAAGCAATGTTTACTATTAAAGTCCACAAGGCAGCATTGCAACTTTTTACTGTATTCAGGATGATGGTTAGGTCGTTTGTACCTTTGCCAATGCACTTGAAAGTTGTGATGCATTGCCTCTGTTGCTTGTTCTGAGTAAAGTCCAAGAGCTTGGCCGTGTTTGTCAATGAAATCATTCACATGAAAAAATACAGCATGAACCTTGGGTGTCACAGAAACATTTTGCAGTGCCACATAAGCCACTCTGAAAGCTTCAATTTTTTGTACATAACTTGGATCAAGAACGCATCCAAAACAGGCAGACACTACTGCATTGAATTTTCGAAATACATCAACTAATGGTATTGCAGCATAGCATGAGTGTTTCTCAACAATAGATTGAAGAAGATCAATATTTTTTGGCAGCTTCCTGCACTCATTTCCTGCAAAATGCCCTCCATGATAAGGCTGTTGTTTAATGTGCAGTGAATCAGTCCAAATAGTTCCTTAAGGGAAAACTTTTAGTATGGCAGCAAAGAGATGATTGAAAACACCAATAAGGAGATGCAACTCCATTGGCGGTATGAAGTCCAAAACTAATGTGCCACCAGCAAGATCAAATACAGGAGAATGAACAACATTCATGTAATCACGAGCTCTTTTGATGTTTGATCCTGCTGCATTGAAAAGTGAGACATTCTGATCAAGAGATTGGAAAGTTCTTAATTTTCCTTGATTTAAAAGGTCCTTTGCACTTGACTCTCACCAGGTGCAGGGGTGTGCACTTGAGTGTGCTTGGAGACCACAAATTATATTTGTCAGTTTTAGGTCACAGGACAAAACAAAATCTTGGTCTCTCATATTGATCAATTCGAAAATTTGAGACACATTTGAGTAGTTTTCTTGCAGGTCCTCAGAGACAGCAATAATAAGTTGCCGCTTAACTCCAGTGTCCTTGAAAAACTTGTTTGTGCAATTGAGTTTTGCTGGGGGAGTGTTAGGTTCACGATTTAATTCAATAATTCCAAGGCTTACTTTCAGGAATCCTCCCCCACCGTCAATTCCAACTTTCACAATATAATTGTCTGATGTGCTTCTCATAGACATGAGTTCATTTTTAAGCTCTTTGAAGTCCTTGCAATGAATGACAGTCCTTCCACATCCAGCATGATCTTTAATCAATGAACTCGTGAAATGGTGAGAAAGCTGCTTACTAACTGCATCAAATTTTACAACATAGTTTTTCTCAACAATATGTTGTGAAGTTGACTGATTAATTGTAGCAGCTAGTCTCTTGATGCCATTGTTTAAAAGCCCTGTGTTTGCCTGAACTTGAACAAGTTCTTTTATACTAATTGATGGGTTTGGAGGAAATAGTTTTCTAGCTGATGAGGAACCTAAAATAAATGCAGATATTGTTTAATTTCGAAATTTCTAAGATATCTTTTCATGAAAGTTAAACTTTTACCTGGCATTATTGGAAGCATTCTTCCACCTTGATGTTGACTCAATCGAACAGTGCCATGTGGAGAAGAATCCTTACTTGAAACAACAAGAGCAGCAACTCGTTCAGATGCAACAGGATCCTTGGTTGCAACAGCAACAAGGTTATTTCGCAAAGTGCCCTTTGTGCAATGATGAGGTAATCCTCTTCCAATAATTGAAAAACAGTCAGAGCATCGTTTTTGGACAGTTGAAGATGGAGTATTTTGTGTTGAGCTCTGCAAAAGCTGAGTTTTCTGTTGACCATTATTTCTCAGTTTTCCAACAGAACAAATCAAACAGTCACATTGTGTGTCTCTAGTTTGAGGTCGAATTTTTATAGTCTCAAAATTGTAAAGTGATGGGAGATTGATGTGTTCTCCAGAATCCTTTCTTCTTAAACAAGAACGACACTTTTCACAAATTCCAAGTGGAACTTTGTCATTACTAAAATCGATCCTCTTATTGAGTATTGTTTGGCATTTTTCTTTTAGGAAAGGTGTCAGTTTCCTCTGAAATTTACTGAAGCAAAGAAAACAGACAGTTTTCCTGCAGTCTTGGTGGTTTTTTGCTGTATTCGGCATTTTTTTGTAAAATTAGATGTGCGCAGTTTTGCTCTCGTGAATAAAGTAAATAAATCATGCCTTCTCCCAAAATTTTTATTTTCCCGAAATTTTCCCGAAATTCAAAAACTGTCTTATTTTCACAGTTAAAAATAATTTTTATGAAAAGTTAAACAGAAAAACAGAAGAATAAAAAAATATTATATTTGTTTGGTAATAAAGGAAGCTTATCTTCTTGATATCTTTTAATTTTTCAACTTTTTTTTATGTTTTCATAAAACATAATGCTTTTTATGTTACAGTATATTTGTTTACTTGAATTTAAAATTATATCTTACTGTAAAAATGCAAAACAAGCTGTCATTTCGAATGTGTGTGTAATCAATAAATTCAGAAAATTTAAACATCAATAACTTGCCAGGACGTTGTAACCTGATTTTAATACTTATATCCAAGTGATCCCCATAGTGTGGGCTATCATTCCACAAAAGGGTTTTCTCGGGTCAGAAAGTCAAGGTTAGAACCCATTTTATAACACTGTGTCAGTAATTCAACTTTTTACAACATTATTTATATCAAAAACTTCAGGAAAAAAAAAAGTAAAACATAATGCGTTTTTATAAAAGGGATCGCGGTGATAGAGGAGAGTGTAGCGGAGTGGAGGGTTGAGCGTTCCCTAGCCCCTCCCCCTCCCTCTCCCCCCTGCCCCCTCTCCCCAAACTTCGTTTTAATTTCTAAAATAAAGTGTAAAATATAATGTAAAAATATTAATAAAATATTTTCTACAAAAGATAAAAACCGGTCTTACTATCTATGTTGCAAGCAAATAATAAAGAAAAGTTAATGTGCGAAATATTTTGCTCAATTTTATTCATATTATTAGATCTTATTTTTATACATATTTAAATAATAAGCGATTATTTTTAATCTTTCTACTCTATTTTATTTTTATAGAAAACTTTAAAAAGTCCTAATGATATCTTATCATAGAGCATCTAATAATTTGGTACTCTCTTTTCCATTTTATTTAACAAAGCTATATGCTTTACGCAAGATACGAACTCGCAACCCCTTGTTTAAAGAGTTCAACACTATAAACACTGCGCCACGTCTGCTATTTTTTTTTTTTTAAAGTTATAACACTATCTTATTGATATACTTAAGAAACTAAATTTGTTTCATACATATCACTGTTTTCAAAATCATCCATATCATTTTCACTATTAGAATCATCACCAAAGTTTTCATTTATAATTTTCGTAATTTAGAATAATAGTTTTCTTACTTCGGATGTCATCTTATGTTTCTCGTACTTTTGAATTCTTCGTTGTAATCTTGAACTTAAAAGAATTGGATCTGAAGTCTCCATTGCACGTGTGAATACATCTAAGAGGATGTGTTGGCGACTTTTCAAGTATAATTGATTCTAAAAAGTTTATTTCTACTTTCTGAAGTTTCTTCGGATAACATGCCAACATCGACAACTGATTTTAATTTGATTTGTGAGTCATTTATCAAAAGTTTATTTAATGTGAGAGTCATAAAAAAATTCCTATATAATTTATCATACCAAGATGCTGTGGAGAATGAATAGTCATTAAATTTGGGTGAATTGGAAATCGATAAGAAATCACAACAAAAGTACTTGTAACGAATAAGCTTTAAATCGATGACTAAAATTTCAGACAAGAGCTTCGGATCTTCGAATGCTCTTTTTGAAACGTTTTCTGTATTACTATTGCCAACACTTGATTTTGGCATGTTTGTATGAATATTAAGTCTGTTTTTGAATCAATTTTGAATTTCAATTTTCCTTGCTTTTTTTCCTTTGTTTTCTTTTCCGCTTTATACTGTCAAAAACTTAAATGAAGGAGTATGAACCCAAATCAGTTTAAACCAGTTTATTTTTATTTCTTATTTAGATGAAGGCTTGGTCTGTAGTTATTATGACGCATTGTTTTAATAAATAAACAAGCAAATCCCTCATGTTCCTTCATCAATTTTGTTTATTTATTCAAAATAATATTTTCTTTCAACTTCTTTTATATATTATTAAACTTAAGTACGCTTTAAAAAAATTACATAGGAAAAAAATTGTAAATATGCCAAATTTTGATTTTGAATAGTTTGTTTGAATAAGTGAGAAAAGTCTTTTTCATTTACCATTTTGCGCAGCGACGGTTGTAGCAACTCTTAAGTACATTTCAGTTTTGAGCTCGTTTACAAGATTAGCATTAACTCTGCGCACAGTGGAGTATTTGTATAACAAAATCGCTCAAAAGTCAAAAAAAAAAAAGTTGGAATAAAAATCTTATTAATCTTATAACTTTCAAGCTAGATAATTGCGATTACGTTATAAAAAATTCTCCTTGGTTTTTCCTTTTGTCACATTTTCATTCAGAACGTAACGTTGTTGTTTGAATTTAAAAAAAAACAAAAAAACATTCGGAAATTTATGAGATTTATTATTCCACTTTTTGTTATCATATTGTTCAGTTTTGAAAAATTAAATTTCTAATTATGAAAGAGGAAGGTATGTACTTATGAGGGTATGTACTATATTTTTAAATAAAATTATTTTAAATTTCTGTTGTTACTGTGCATAATATAGGGCGCTTTTGTGATGGCCTATTTGAGTTTTAATTTTGACATAAAATTATAAGACAATTATGTTTTTGTTAACAAGTATGATCTTGTCGAGTTAAAATTTTTTTACGAGCATACATATAGGTTGTTAACAATCAGATATTTTTGTAAAATTATCGTCCAACGTCCCCCGCCTTTTGTTTTAACGCTTTGAAAATAGTGTGTAAACCATTACGTATACACAATAAAAACCATTACGTAATGTACGCAATAAAAAGTACTAAAACAGCTATAAAATAAATTCTTGAGGTCTGATTTCAAAAACATTTTATACAAACTTAACAAACAACGTAAACAAATATTAAATAGATAATATATTAAACTATTAAACTATAAAATCTCAAACAAATATATATAAGTTTTATTTATCTATTGTTACGAACGCCGTTACCCAGCTTTGTATTTATTGTTTTAATATTTATCTTGTAGATTCGTCTGAAGTAAAAAAGCTGTTCACTCAAAAAGAGTTAAGAGTCATTCCATGCCAAATGGACCAAAATTTTAGGATTTCAACATAGGTTTGTTAATATCAATGAGAAAAGCAGTTCCTGAAAATTTCAGCATAAAATCTTTTTTGGTTCATAAGGTACAGTCGTTTGAAATTTCTGATTTTTCCGAAAATAAAAACTTCAGTAGCAAAAACATGTCTTGTTCATACTTTGATGCTCTATATTTTAAAAACAAAATATCAGAAAACCTTTTAGTTTTTTTATTGTATACAACTCTTGACTTACTTTAATAAAACTTTGACATTGAATTCTCAAATGTCACATTTTTTCCATAATGGCTACCTAAAAAAGCTAAAAAATTGTTTGCAAATATAAAAAGTTGATTTTTGATGAGTCAATATACAAAATTTGCAATTTAAGAAGTGAAAAGACATACTTTTTTTAGTTTCTATATATGGTAGGCTTCCAAATTTTTTAAAATTTACTGATAAGATACAAATCAGTAAAAAATTATAGACTTCTAAATATGGCTGCTTTTTTTTCTTCTAATTTAATAGACTTTATTTCAGTGATTTCAGAAAAAAAAATAGTGGGTACTCATGGGGAAGTTACAAAACCAGAACAATGAAAATTGCCCAAAATGCATTAAAAACAATAAAAACAAAGTTGTTGTTGTACTTTAGTTTGTGTTATATATTCTAATACAAAGTATGTATGAATTTAAAAGTATTTCACAATAAGTACTAGAAATAAGTTTTTAATTAAGCTTGAATTAAACTCAGTTTTTAAATAGCCCTAGCTCCTACTTGCCCCCTCCCCCCTATCCCAAGCATTTACTTTTCAACATGCACATTTTTGCCAAGAACTTAGAAAGAAATATGTCTGATGTATGAAGTGTTTATATACACAAACAAAGAATTCAACATACACATTTAAAAGCTGTGCCATAAACAAGCAAATTATTGAGTTTTCTTTTTATATCTTTATATCTTTTTATATCTTTTTTTTTTATTTACAAATTTTTTCAATTCCTATATATTTGTTGTGCCAAAACTTATGGAAACCTTAGTTTTAAAACTTGTTTTTAAATAAATCTTTTTAGGTATTAATAAAAAGTAAAAGGCAAGTGCATTGCTAGATCTAACTCAATGTTTCATTGGAAAAGCATTAAATTACAGCTTTAATTTAAAAATTAAAGGTTTTTAGGAATTAACAAAAAAAGATCAAGAACTTGTACACTTGCGGAGTAAACTCAATCATATTCAAACTATTTGTAATCACCATGAAAAGGTCTACTTGGATAGATTTGAGACATCGTATGATGGAAGCTTTTGTTGCGATCCATTCAACAAACAAAAAGTTAAATTAAAACGTATTTAAAAAAAAATTTGACATATATAAATTATTATTTAATTAATTTTTTAAAAGATAATGGCTTCTTTAATGTTTTATCATTGTGTTACCATTTAGAATCTATCAGAGTAATCAGTTTGGATGTTGCGAAGGAGTTTGACTTAATACCTGGTCATAAGCTTTGTACAGAATGTCGAAAAATGCTGTATTTAAGAAATAACAAAGAAGATTATGGAAGCGATTCATGTCAACATAAAGGTAATGATTTTAATGAGATTAATATTTTAAAAGAAAACTTTGATTCAAGCATTAATAGGTTGTTCACCTTTAAAACTAGTAGCTCATAAAGACAGGGTCAGGTATGCAAAAAGAAAAATAAACAAAATCTATACTGCAACCCAAAAGAAAATAGAAATTGTTTTGGGAGTTTCTTCAGATTTAATTAAGGATGAACCAAAAACAAAAGAGCTGTGTTGCAAAAGTAAACAAGACTTGGATTCATTAATGCAATTAGTTAAAGCAAAATTTGATGTTTCTTCAAAATCAGAAAAACTTAAGTTAATGACTTTGGTTCCTGAGAGTTGGAGCATTAATTATGCACAAAACTATTTTTTTGCTACCCTTAGAATGATAAAAGCTGCAAGGAATTTGAAACAAATGTGTGGCATAATGGCAGAACCATCTAAAAAAGAAGGAAGATCTATTAGTGATAAAGTAAAAAATCAAATTCATGAATTTTACCAATCAGATGAATATTCTCGAATGAATCCAGGTATGAAACAGTATGTCTCAATCCAAGTTAATGGTAAAAGACAACATTTTCAAAAAAGACTTCTATTAGTTAATATAAAAGAACTTTATTTAGAGTTCATTAAAATTTCAGTTGACGTCAAGATTGAGTTTTCTAAGTTTTGTGAACTTAGACCTAAGTGGTGTATTCCTATTTGAGGTGCTTCAGGTCTCCATTCAGTATGTGTTTGTGAGTACCACCAAAATGCAAAACTTTTAGCATTAAAAATACCAGATATTTTAGACTATAAAGACCTCTTGACATAAGTCGTATGTGACTTAACAAATCGAGATTGCATGCTGCACAGTTGTAATAACTGCCCAGATACCAACACACTTAAAGAGTATCTTACTGCTTTATTTGATAAGCCCAGCTTGGAAGAAATCACCTTTAATCAGTGGCAAAAAGCCAACAAAAAACATGATATAGTTACACTAACTCTTCCAGTGGATGATTTTATTGAAAAATCTTGTCAACAAATAGACCAATTAAGAGATCATCATTATATAGCCAAAAATCAAGCCGCATATTTGCAGCATCTAAAAATAACATTACCAAGTAATAATATTTTAGTATTATTAGGCTTTGCTGAAAATTACAGTTTTCTAATTCAAGATGCAGTACAAGGTTTCCATTGGAACAACAGTCAAGCAACATTGCATCCTTTTGTTATTTACTATATGGAAGAAAATATGATAAAATGTAAAAGTGTTTGTATTATTTCAGATCATTTGCAACACAATACCAACTCAGTTATTGTTTCATTTATAAAGTAATAAAACATTTATAGGAGTTGATGCCTTACTTTAACCAATGCATTTATTTTAGTGATGATGCAGGTTCACAATATAAAAATTATAAAAACATATCTAATTTATGTCACCATGAACTACATCATAAAGTATCTGCAGAATGGCATTTTTTTGCCACATCACATGGAAAGAGTGCTTGTGAAGGCGTTGGGGGCTCTATCAAAAGACTTGTAGCTAGGGCCAGTTTACAATCACTAACAGATTCTATCAATTCACCTAAAAAAATGTATGATCGGTGTAAACAAAATATTAAAGGAATATATTTTGAATTCATTTCAAATGATGCAATTGTATTACATTGCATAAAGTTTTAATTAGAAGAACGTTATGCTACTTGTTCAACAATTCCAGGAACAAGAAACCACCATTGTTTTATAACCCAATTATTAATTACTTTACAGATGAGACGGATGTCATTTGATAATATGTATACTAATGTAAATGTTTCTAAAATGCATCATATGGTTCCACTTTCTTCTCTTTCTCCATGAATTAATATAGCATGTGTTTATGATGAAATATGGTTTTTAGGCAACATTGTGGAAATATCTGAAGAAAATCAAGATGTTCTTATCAAGTTCATGAAGCAGTCTATTTTGGTAAACACTTTTACTTGGCCACATAAAGAAGATATTTGCTGGGTTCCAATAACGCACCTTTTATGCAAAATTTCATCTTTAAAAGTTCAATCAACAACTGGTAGATGCTATGAACTCAAGAGAAAACTGAAATATTACATTTGCACAATTGCATAAATAACATAATTAAATAACAATTTAGCAAAATTATTATAAATTAGATTTATTTGTTTTAAAAATATTTTTTTAGCAAAAATTTATTTGAAAGATGCAATGTTTATTGATTGTTTATTAGATAATATTTTTTATTACATAATCAACTTGTGCATTGTGTTGACAAATCAAATAACTTATATAAGTTATTATATTAACTTGGTATCAGTTGTAATCTAAATTTGAACATGATAATGAAATAAGTCAAATTAATAGGGAGGGGTGGAATAGTGAGTGTATTGGAAATACACCATACCGCCATCTTAAAGATCAAACCAGAGCACGTGCTATTCAAGAATTTACTTTCAAAAGTTCGACTTTTCTTTTTTCATTTTCTTATTTTAATGCTTCATATAAATATTTAAAAGACGATACTTCTTTTTGCATTTGCATTGTTGAATTGCATTAAAAGAGATAAGACGTTTTACGCTTAACTTGTAATGTTCTTTTTAATGTAAAATAACGCTTTTCACATTCTAATACTTTCATATAATTTTTTAAATTTGCCACCCCAAATGCCGAGGAGGTCTCTAAAGTCAAGGAAACTACCTTTTTTTCTTTTTTTTAAGTTGTGATTATAATCCTCTCTCTATTCTTTCACTTCGAAACACAAAACTTGACGAACAAGATCGCTGCCTAGAGAAACAAATATATTGCGGCACAACCAAGGACATTATGGGTTTGAGTTAAGAATTTCTTGCTAACAAGGCAAACCCTCTATCAATATACCGTTACCGCATTGGAAGTAGTTTGTATTAGCCATATGAATTAGTAAAATAAATTCAAACTATTTTAATAATGGCATCTTTTGCGCAACAGTGAAAATATAAATGAATAAAAAAACAACTTTAAAAAATTACTTGTTTAAACAACCAATTAATAGTATTTTTCATATTCAATCTCTAAATAAGAAATGTTATGTTAAAACCAGACTGATTCAGGATCAGTCTGGTTGCAGCTCTCAATTGTTGAAACAAGTTGAAATAGCCAGGATAGATAAATTATAAAAAATCATTTTTACTTGAGATTCTGAAATTCAAATTCTATGAACGGCTGCAATGCAATTTTATAAAAACTCCTCTATGGCTTACATGCCTTTATCATATTTTTTAATTATTCTTTGGGTCATTTAAAAAAAATTTATGCCAAAAACAGATAACAAGTGATGTTATTATACATTTTATAGTTATTAAAAATAAATGCATGAAAAACTTTCGTCTTGCAAATTCCATTAGTTCTCTTGATGTCAAAAAATCTTCCTTAAAATAATGCAAATGAAATTGCATTTCTTTTTAAAAAGTGCATTTTAAAGTATAACGTATAGAAGAATTAAAATGCTGCAGAGTTATAAATTTTCCTACAAGCAGTGATTTGTTTTTATAATACAAACGATGGAAAATGTTTTAAAACTTTTTCAAAACTTTAAGGTAACTATCAATACATAAAAATTAGTTAAGAAGATAAAAACATAAAAATATAGATATAGAACAAATTCAAATAAAATTTCTTATCTTCAAGGCAAGGCTACGCAAATCAAAGTTTTTAAAATGGTCAAAAATCACTGGTTTTATAACCCTCTTTTATTGTATGAAATAGCATGGGTAACAAGAGAGTTATTTTACTGAAAAAAATTATTGTTTATAACAAATATTTGCTATTGATATAAAAATCCTATTCTTTTTTGACTTGGCGACTAAAAACTAATTTTGACATATTTTAGGCTAAAAACGAAATAAATCGAATCAAATTCGGAAGCACTCAATAAAGTTTTTTCTATTTTTTTAAATCGTTTGTTTGTAATATTTTTTTTAAATAATAATTTTATTTTTGTTTTGCGTTCTTCCAGATTTTGTTACCTTATTCTTCAAAACCTTCCAGCGCCAGCGCGACTAGGTGTCACCTGTCACCCTCCTTCACAACCCCTTCTTCCACCTGTCATCCTCCTCCACAACTCCTCCTTCGCACAGGCCTTGAATCCTTCATAGCGTAAGTTGTTTCTTTTACTACTTTCTTCTATTTTTGCAATTTCATCTTCAAACTTATCGTCATTTTGTAGTTTTCGCTTACTTTTATATTGTTTTTTAGATTTTCTTTAAGTTTGTTAAACTCTTTCATCATTTTTTCATACTGTTCGTTCTGGAAAGTCATTGCAGTGTTTTTAACGTCTTTTTTTTTATGGAATTATTTTCTATTTTTAATACTTAAATTTTGCCCTCCAACTTGCCAATTTTATTAGCAAAATTTTCTAATATGATTTATGCACATTTATGTGCATCAAAATGTTTCTTGACTTGAGTTATCGATTAACTTTTTGCCATTTTTAAAAAAGGGTCTTAACTCAAAAGCTTCATCAAAAAAAAAAAAAAAAAAAAAACTCGATCCGACTTGCAACTAAGTACAACTCGATCCAATGGACCCGAGAAAAAGTTTATTTTTACTTTTTAGTTCATTTAAAAAATGCTGTTTTTAAAAGTATTTGTTGCGGCGCCTGGGTCAGCTTGCCCTGGGTACCCCTTCTCCATAGGGCCGGCCCTGACATCAATATCTCCCTAACGGGCCACTTGAGATATTTTGCAAACTTATGGAAAAAATTGGTAAACGATACAGCATGCTTCCATTAGGTTTTAAACTTTAGTTTTAAGAAAACATGTTTCGCTGATTTTTTGACAATTTTTTAAACATTTTACTTACTAAAATTACTGTCAGTAATTACAGTAATTACAACAGTTAACTGTACAAAATTTGCGATGATAATTATTTATTTTTTAATACGTTAACTTTTTTTTTTCAGATATTACCCAGTCTACTGTAAACGTAACGCATTCCAGAGTGAATCATGTAAGTATAAATCAACAGTTTGTACTGCTTTTTGTTTTTTATTACACAGAGGAAACTTTTTTCATTTTTAAATAATTTTTTCAGTTAAAGATTTTTAAAACTTATTATCAAAAATAACAGTATTCAAATTTCATTTTTATTTAACTTAAATTCTTTATGTTTGCATATTAAATAGAAGGCGGTAGAAGAAATAAAGTTAATAAAATGCCAAAAGGAGGAGAGAGGCCCTAAAGGTGACCAAGGATCACGGGGACAGAAAGGAGAAAGAGGTTTAGGTTTAATTGAACCACAAGTAAGAGTTGCAGATTTAAATATAACTGCTTACACTGCAGAAAATAAGACTCTAAGGTGCAGTTTCTTTGGCAACCCAGTTCCGTCGGTGGAATGGTCTGTAAATGGAGTCAACCATGACATTAAAACTAAAGTTATTGAAAGTTCTTCCGAAGTCATTAGCTACTTTACAATATTTAATATAAACTTTCACGAAAATCACGGAAACGTTTCATGCAGCGCTAAAAGTATCTTGGGTCAAATTACAAAATCTGGTTTTATCGATGTTCAAGGTATTGTTTAAATTTTTTTTTGCAGTTACACAATGGCAATTTTTACTAAAAGCCTATTCATTGCGCAACTTTAGGCCGTGGCTGCGGGTTTCTTAAAACAACTTAAGAAAACGAAATGATAAAACGCACACATTGAACTTTCTGAAGAATTTTTATCTTTTTAAAATGACGCTTTTTTGACCATTTTTAGGGATTCCAGACTCTGGGGTCAAAAAATAGGGACACCGGAATCTAATTTTTTTAATAACTTTTTGAGTCAATTAACCGGAGTTTTTAGGATGAAATAGTCCCTGAATTGCTAGAATAGACTATATAAAGTTTCAATTATGCTATAAATAGTTATCTTTATTTTAATGCCGAACTTGATAGGTTTTGTAGTAGTAATAGTAGTAGTAGTAGTAGTAGTAGTAGTAGTAGTAGTAGTAGTAGTAGTAGTAGTAGTAGTAGTAGTAGTAGTAGTAGCAGTAGTAGTAGTAATAGTAGTAGTGTTCCTTTGAACGTGTTTGACATGGAACCCTTCGCGCCATAGCAACCGAGGTAATAGCGAGAAAGAGCCGCAGCACTTTTTCAATAAGAAAGTATGAAAGAGAGTGTATGCAGTATCTAACTTATGCAAACTTCAAATTATGCAATGTTAAAACATATATCGAGTTTTACAGTGTAACTTTAACTTATAAAGTATGTTTCGACAACATCTCGTTAATTTTGATCTATAGCATTTATTTGTTGTTTTTTAAAGTCTTTTGTTTATTAAATAGTTATAAATTTTTTATATGAGAGCATGCCTTTGTGGCCTAAATGAATAGCTCGCAGAAATTCAGAAGCAAAGCACTGAGGTTCAAATCCTACCACAGAAACTTTATTTAAATATTTCTTTTTTGATTTTTCTGAAATACAAAATAAAATACTTTTTATAGATATCATGTACACAACATATAAAAAGACTATACACTATAACAAATAAATAAGAAATTAAAAAAAAATTGTATTTGCCGTTTTATACAGCCTTTTGTTTATTGAATAGTTTTAAAATTTTTGTCAGAGAAGACGCCTATGTGGCCAAAGCAGTTAGCTCGCAGCGCTTCTCAGGTGCCGTGGATTAAGCCCAACCGTTGGCACCTTTTTTTTTCTATTAAATTTTTTTCGATATTATAGAATACAAAACAAAGCATTTTCAAGTTTTTATAGATATTATATACATAACATATATGAAGATATTGCATACCATAACAAACGAAAGAAAGAGAATATTCAAAAAAGCTTAAAATTTTTAAAAACATCAAAACACGAAAGAAATTGGTTGCACATATATCACAATGGAGATACTTATGTTATTAATATGCTTAGAGAATTCGTTTAAATAAACTGCGAATTATTAAAGTTGCCTAAAACTTAATGAAGAAAAAATTTAATTAGATATTCCTGGTACTCCAGAAGGTACAGCTGTGGAGGAAAAAAAAAAAGAAAAACCTGTAGGTAGAAAAAACTTTAAAATTTTATTTTAACACTTAAATCTTTTTTTCAATACTTATTTTTTTGCTATAAATATATACGGCCAGGGGCCAATGCTATAAACAATTCGAAGTTTTTTTCGAGAAAAAAAATCTTTCGTAAAAACGCAATTTTTAAAGTAAATTATTTACACGTAAAAAAATGCGTAAACTCGAAGAATTTATCGCTATTTGTATTTTTTTCGGCCATTGCTATAAAGCATAAAACGTATACGTCACTTAAATTCACGCACTTTTTATATCCGTAATACGTCATTGATAACAACAATTTTTTTAAAAAATTTTATTAAGTAGGCCTACTAAATAAATTTTATTAGTTATTAAGTAGGCTGTGCTGTCTATTCTATTTTTATAAATATTTTTACATTCTAGTATTTGGTGTTTAAAAAAACTGTGTAAAATTAAAATAGGAACATGGATTTAATTTTTTCGGATGAAGATTTAGATTTCGAAGTTGCAGAAAATGAGCTTCGCCACCGATTGCCTCGAGAGGTTGGAGTTTAAAGCATTACTTAAAATTACTAAATTTTGATGTTTTTTTAATGATTTGTTATCGAACAAAATCAGAAATCATACTAAATATGCACAGAAATTATATTTTTGTTTTGTTTTTCAATTTCATTTTAGTTTAATGGTCGCTCTTTTAACGAAGATGTTTCTGACAACGTTTTTCGAGAGCAGTATCGAGTCCCAAGAGCTGTATTAGATTTTTTAGAAACTAGGCTTAAAGATGATTTGCAACATTATACTAAGCGAAATAAAAGCATTTCAGTACGTTTCCAGATAATGGTATTTCTTCATTTTATTGGCACAAATGTTTTTTTTCATGTTCTCAGAGACTGTCATGGAATCTCTACCAACACAATTTATCGTATTATACACAGTGTAGGAGAAGCTATTTTCAATGTTAGTGTATTAAGTTAATAAAACTATTGAAAGTTTTACGTTGTCATATAAAGTTGCTTATTATTTTTATTTTAGTAAGTAAATTAAAAACTAAGTTTAGTAAAGATAAAAATTGTTATCCTATAAGATTAGATTCGACAAGAGATCATAAAGTGGCCCAATGATTGCTCCACTCTTCCACAGAAGTTCATGGAAATCGGAGGTTTTCCGTGCGTATGTGGTGTCCTGGATGGATCTCATATACTCCTTTCTAACCCTCCTCAAGCAGATGAAGATTCTCTAATCAATCGCCATCATGTCCATAGCATAAATGCAATGGCAGTATGTGGACCCGACACATCCATATTTTATGCATCGACCAACAGTCCAGGAAGGTGGCATGATGCACATGTAAGTCTGTCACTAAGTTATATTTTACAACTGTTAGTGCACTAATGCCGGCTATTCAACTAGTACGTGACACTCTTCGGAATGTTCATATTTGAACATACTATTTGAACTATTATGATTGCTAATTTTAATGTAGCTTAGACTAACTAATATAATGTATTATAATGTAACTTACAGTAAATTTAAATATTGTGACTTTACTGCTATTAGGTTCTAAGAAATTGCAACCTATGGAACAAGTTTGAAATTGGAGAGCTTCCATTTAATGGAGCTGTAATTTTGGCTGACTCTGCGTACCCATGTCGAGAATGGTTAATTCCACCTTTTCCCGGTGATCCAGACGGAGCTCAAAAACGTTTCAACATAGCACAGAGAAAAACTAGAAACATAATTGAGCGATGTTTTGGAATTGTCAAAAACAGGTTTTATGCTTTGAAAACTGGAATTCGTTTGCATAAGGTCGAAGATGCCTCTAAGCTTATCATGTGTGGATTTGTTATCCATAACTTGTGTATTCGACATGGAGACAACGGTAATGACTTTGAAGAACGCGAAGAAGAACAAGCTGATGAAAATCTAGCTCAAGAAAATCAGAATGATAGAGCTTTGAATAGACGATTACAGCTACTTAACTACTTTACTTAAAAATATTGTTTAAAAATTCATAAACAATTTGTTCTAGAGCATAGGATTTATCAAAATTGTTTAGACATGGATCATAGATTTGTGTCTAAATTAGTTGAATTAAAATTGGAAAAAAATTTACACAATGATTTTTTAACAAATGCAAGAAATTTTTATAAAAAATTAGACCATAAAAATATGTTTATATTTGTTTTTAAGTATGTATATTTTGTTTTTTTATAGAGCACGCTTAAAAAATAATAGGAGATTTGTTAACTTTATAGTTGTAATGCTTGTATCTATTTCACATCGCAACAGCATTGGTCTTAATGTTTGTGTGAAGTTTTACAGAATTTATTACTGTAAGGCAATGGTGATAAAAAAATGAAATAACAATAACAATTTCAGATTGGAGTTATTTTTTTATTGTTACTAAAAAAATGTAATTGGTCATGGTTATACAAGACGAATGTTTAAATATAGTATATATTTTTATACAATAATTTTCAAAATTTAACATAAAATTATGATGTAGCTTTTCTCTTAATGCAAGAGAATTTCCTCCTAAAATAAAAAAAAATTTTTAATGATAAAGTTATACTAAATATTACTACAAATTAATTTAAAAAATAAAAAATAAAATACCGTGTCTGTATTTACAAAATGTTGCTGGTTTGAAGGTTGCATTTTCTCATGCATTAGCTTTGTTGCTGTTGTGTAATATATTGTTAAAGCCTTTTCTTTTCGAATTTGCTGTTGCCTGAGGGCAACGCCCAATTTCAAAAGTTTAACTCTTAACTCTTGTTCTTTTTCTAATCTTTCTTTTTCTAACCCTAAAACACTTACTTTCAATTTTTTAAAACTTCCATCTACCAAGAGACTTTCTCTAGCTTGTTTTCTTTTTAAATTTTTTAATGCCCCCATTGATGGTTTATTTTGAATTGAATCTAAAATTTAATTCTAGGTGTCAAAACAAGATCAGTTAACTAAAATAATAAGAAAGGTGGTTTAGATTCCTTTAAAAATAAGAAGTTTTTGATGGTTTTGGAAATACTAGTTTTAAAAAATTAAGCACAAATTGATGTTGTCTGTTATATAATTATAAGTCTAAAACCTACAATTAACTAAATTAAACAACTGAGATTTAAAAAAAAAACAATTTATAAATTGCATTACCTAGAAGTATCTGACGACTATCACCAACAAGAGTGGTATTGTCTAAATTAGGGGAGAACATACAATCAATTCTTGCATCTAATATAAACAATTAATTTGTATAGAATTTATATAAGAATAAAATATAACTATATAAACTATACAATATATGTATATATATATCTATATATATATGAATATATATATCTATATATATATGTATATATATATATATATCTATATCTATCTATCTATCTATCTATCTATCTATCTATCTATCTATCTATCTATATATATATATATATATATATATATATATATATATATATATATATATATATATATATATATATATATATATATATATATATATATAAATATATATCTTATAATACAACTAGTCTTAACCAATAAAGAAAAATATACCAGACATAGATGAAATAAAAGAAGCTGTATCAGAAGATTGTTTCAAAGTAAAGTTTACTTCTTTACTTGATGAAGAAAGGGTGGCAGTGGGAGTAGAAAGTTGGTTGGGAGTGGATGACAATGCATCATCTGTCATACAAAAAGAGATATTAAAATCAGGAACATTGATTCCAGATACATTTATTGACTTCCTGTCAAGAATGTCTAAGACAACATTATCTAATTCTGTTAGTTGTCTCCCTGCAGCACCTTTAAAAAATGTATATATATATTTGTATATATTATATATATACAAAAATATTTAATTATATATGTGTGTGTATATACACACACACACACACACACACACACACACACACACACACACACACACACACACACACACACACACACACACACACACACACACACACACACACACACACACACACACACACATACACACACACACATATAAATATATATATAACAAAACTATACCTGTTTTTAGACTCTTAGCAAATTTTTGCATTGTAGCTCTTCGCAAAAAATCCTACTCTCTATTACGCAGCTGGTTGATATCTTCAATTTTTGCCCCTAAACTATTTAAATGTGACATTATGTCTTCCCAAATTCTATTTCTATGCCTCATAGTAATAGATGGACCTAAAAGTAGAGTAAATAAATAATCAATATATAGTATAATATAGTTTTATATAGTAAAATACTAAATATTCTATAATAATATATTATTTTATAATTAGAATCATACCTAAAAAAGCTTACCTATATTATATATATATATATATATATATATATATATATATATATATATATATATATATATATATA
>NC_088924.1:34467500-34660000 GCF_038396675.1 Hydra vulgaris | reverse complement strand
ATTTCATTTTCAGTTACAGGATTAATAAAAAACGATTTAGCATTTAAAATGTTAAGAAAGTCACTAAATACGCGTTTTGGGGGTATGGCTTTGCTAAGTAGTTTGTTATGTATAGTGCTAAAAGAGTTATTAAATATATTAGATACGGCAGTGTGATCAGTGATAAGATTTTCGTTCAATTTAAGTTTAAAAGATGCATTGTGTGTAGAAGGTCTAATATTAATGATTTCTTTTATTCCCTTCCAGGTGTTTTTAACACTATTCACATTATTATTAAAATACGTAATATAGTATGTTTTTTTGCTAAATTTTAATAAATTGGAAATTTTGTAAATAATTCATTTTTCTTTTAAATATTTTTTGATTTTATAAACTTTTTATAAAGTTTGTTTTTAACTGAGATAGATTTAAGTATTAATTTATATATATATATATATATATATATATATATATATATATATATATATATATATATATATATATATATATATATATATATATATATATATATATATATATATATATATATGTATATTATATTTTAGTAGAAAATCACTTAACTAAATTTTTCCATTTGACACTGTGTTTCATCAACAAAGATTCATCAGAAATGAATCTTTGTTGATGAAACACAGTGTCAAATGGAAAAATTTAGTTAAGTGATTTTCTACTAATATATAATTGCTCTGTTCTTTTAAGAACATTGAGCACTCTATTGTGTAGAACACTTTTTAAAGTTGTTTAAATATATATATATATATATATATATATATATATATATATATATATATATATATAGTATATATGTATGTATGTATATATATATATATATATATATATATATATATATATATATATATATATATATATGTATATATATGTATATGTAAATATATGTATTCATATATATATCTATATATATATATATATATATATATATATATATATATATATATATATATATATATACATATATATGTATATATATGTATGTATTCATATATATATGTATATATATATATATATATATATATATATATATATATTATATATATATATATATATATATATAAATTTGTGAAATTATGTCATAATCGCAACTATTTAGACTAACTTGGTTAGTCTACATCAAATAGAGGTCTGATAATTACGTCGTATAGACGCTGCTAGACATTTTTTTATCTGAGCGTCTTAAATTTAAGGGTTGAACAGCGTCTGCGGTGTATAAATATATGTCTTTTGGAGCACTTTTTCAGAATCAATTATTTTACTAAAAACATTGAAGTAAATAAATATTAGGTACAGAAATGATCGGTGTGGAGTAGGTAAGTATAGAAGTCGTCGGTTTGGTAAAGACCCGTATTTTGCCGGTTCGTTAAGCTAAGATATATATAAGGAAAAAGTATAGAAAAAGTTGGTGTGGAATAGACTTATAATGATCCGTATTTTTACGGGTTCGGTCAGCTAATAATTTGTAATTGATTGCATTACTTTTCTCAAAAAATAAGTATTTCTTTTAGGTTGAATTTATTTCTATTAATTAACTTTAAATGATAAATTTTTTTGATATTAAGTTTACGGTACGCTTGCGGTAGTGGTGTAGTTGTAGAGCCCTCGCTTTGTAAACGAGTAATTCTGAGTTTGATTACCGCGCTCATACTTTTTATACGACTTTCATACTTTTTTTATCATGGAAATCATATCTGTTAGTTTGAACAATATCATTAGGAAAGCACGTTATAAAAATAATTTCTTTTACTTTGGGATCAATGCAGGTTTAGGTGTGTAAATAATTGTGCCTAAGCATAATTCATCATCTAGTTATAAGTGTGCACCAAAGGTTTTCTACTCTGCATATGGTGTATGCGTGTTTATAGCATACATCGCCTGTAGCAAACATTGCTTTTAAAGAATATAACATGCGAATTACAGAATATGATATGCTGTGGTTTGCCTCATTTAAATCAAAACATATTATATGCTGTAATTTTACTCTTACATTCTTTAAAAGCAATGCATGCTATCGACGATAAATTTTTAAATAATAAATAAGTAGTCCTGGACTCTAGACTAAGACTTCGCATCCCTGATTTTTTTAATTTATAATAATGTTTAATAATTTAATTTAATAATGTTATAAGTTAAAAAGTTAGTAACATTGAGTAATTGTTTTTATTTATTGGAACTGTGAGAAAAGTTTTTTAGTCTAAGTGAGACTAAAAAACCGTTATAGTTGACAGTTATTTGAAATGCCTTATGTTCTGTGCAGGATTTTTTTATAATCTCTTAAGTAGTTTTACTTTACAGATATGTTACGGAGATGTTGTTTTCAAGATGATTCCAATTTCAAAACTAAACTCAAATTTTCTGTTTGAAAAAATAAGTAAAGCTTTCTTTTTGCGATAATTTAAAGTTGTATGCTTTTGCCAAACCCAAGAATACGACGTCAAATGGTAGTTTTCTGGCCATATTTCCAGTCAAGAACTCCATTGTTTACGCATGTGCATGTTATTTTTTTTTTCATTTAAAGCGATTTTTCATAATGACTAAAAAATATTGAAGTAAATAAGGAATAGGTATAGAAATGATCGGTGCGGATTATAAAACTTTCTTTTTGTGATGTAAAAGTTGTTATATACGGCAGTAATCATGTAAATCAAGCATATTTAAAATTATATCACTTCATTTTTTGGTTTTCAAAGAACAGCTAAATAAAATACTTGACAATTTGAAAGAGCTAGAGTCATTAATTCTAATACAACCAAAATATCTTTAATATATATTGCTCGTTTTGTATGTAGAAGTAAAGTTTTTTTTATATGCTGCGGTCTTAAAATTCTAAAAAACTTTGTTTTATTTTTTTTTATTATGTTTTACTACGTTTCATTTAATAAAAAATGTTTGTCTTCAAGTTCATGATTGATATCGTTTGCTAGTTTCCGAATTTTTTTTTAATCAACCAGAAACATAAACCTTTTTGAAATCAATCAGAAACATAAACCTTTTTGAAATCGACCAGAATTATAAACATCTTTGAAATCAACCATAAAGATTGCAACATATTGCACAAAAATTATTTTAGAATTGCTAATATATCTAACCCAAAAAACTTTTGGAATGTTTTTAAGTGTATAAAAAAGAATTCAAATCCAAAACTTTTTGTTATAAACAATAAAAAGGATAAAAATCGATTACCGCAGAATTTTTTACTATATTTGAAAAAAGATTAGACACTGAAAGGGTAAATCATAGTTCTAATTATCGTCAAATTCCACCTTGTGAAAATCCTGATGAAATAGCTATTACTGATGAAAGTATAAAAGTCGCTATTTCTTGCCTAAAATTAAATAAATGCCAAGATCATTTCAATATATCTGCAGAACATTTAAAATATGCTCAGTGTGAAGCACTAACGCAATGGATAAAATTTTTTTTTCACTTTTCAATTAATCATGGATGGACCCCTACATCTATGTCAACTTCAACTATTATACCGCTAGTCAAATCGTATAAAAAATCACTTACCGACCCAAATAACTACCGAGGTATCAGTATTATTCCAATATTTACAAAACTTTTAGAATACCTAATTTTACTCATCAGTCCTGAGATAAAAGAAACACATCCCCTTCAATTTTGGTTCAATAGTAAGAGTTCAACCTTGCATGCTGAATTTGTTATAAGCGAAACAATTAAGCATTACAACAACAATAATTCGCCTATTTATTTATGTTTTTTTGATGCTGAAAAAGCTTTTGACAGCTGCAACTGGGACATTCTCTTTGATAAACTTTACTTTGATAAAAGCTTACCTCTCCAAATAGTTAACACTATACCTTCTTTATACCACAAAAGTAGTGCAACTGTCTCTTACCTAGGTTCCAAATCAGTTTCATTTGCTCTTAAGCAAGGAGTGAGACAAGGATCCATTCTGTCCCCCTACCTATATAACATATACATTGAAAAGTTACTCGAAACTATAAAAAATGATAACGTTGTGGGTACTTCAATACATGGAAACTTCACAGGTGTTGTTGCTTATGCTGACGACATCATTCTTCTTAGCTCTACTCTATCTGGTCTTGAAAGGCTGATTACAACGTGTAATATTTACAATAACTTAAACGGCATAAAGCTCAATGCTGTCGAAACGGAACTGTTGCTTTCGGGAAAAAGATAATTAACTAATTGCAAGATAACCCTAGACGACCATCAAATAATACAAAATGAAAAACTTAATCATCTAGGCTTTATTTGGGATACACAAAAATTTATTTTTGCCTCACTCAATAGAACAAATATTAACAATAGGGTATCAAATTTCCAAACAATAGTGCAAACTCTGATTCAATTTGGCATCCGGTTTGTACATCCATCTTCAATTATTCAGTTATATACATCTTTAGCAATTCCGACGCTAACGCATGGTCTGGAACTCTGTGAAAATAGAGAGTCAACAATGCAAAGACTTAATAAACTTGGAAGAAATGCAGTTAAGTCATTTTTTAATATCTCTAAGTATAGCAAAAACTATATAAACTCTCTATTTAAAGTTCGGGAGATATCGACAAAATAAAATAAACCTATTTATCCATCTATTAAATAATAAAGTAACTTTTGAAATCATCAGTTCTCAGCTTAACTATTGTTCATTAAAATATTCATTTTTAGATGATATAAAGGAATTATGTAAGATCCATAAAATAAATATGAAAAACCTAATTCAGGATAAGAAGAAAGTGAAAATTAATATTTCAGAAAATATAATTCCTGAAGATACTTATCAAATTTTAGTACAGGCAATTCAATGTTGGAATGCAAAGCAACAGCGAACAATTTTCAAAAATACTCTTGAAAAAAACATTATCAAGTGATATACTTTATTCTCTCTTTATATTAGGGAGTTTTGTCACGTGACATTTTATCGCGGAAAAAAATCGTTAATATATTTTTTTTAAAAACTTCGTCCAAAAAACGCCAGAAATGATTTTATGTGGGTGTTGAAGAATAAAAACCCACCCATAAAAACAAATAGTATATACGTACATGTAGATGTTATTTTTTTTAGAAAAGGTTGTACTACAATAATTTGTTTGGAGACGACGTTTTGGTTTAGAATTGATAAAGTTATTTAGTTTTAAATCTTTCAGATTTGTTAAAATACAAGTAAGTTAAAATAATTCTTTCGTCCCCACGTAAAAACAAATTCTGCAACTATTTATTTATTAAGTGAATAAGTTTTTTTTTTTTTTTTTTTTTTTGTAGTCTTATAGGGTGGGTTTTTTGTTTTCTAAGTAAAGATTATTATAATTTCCCCCGTCTTTAGATATTTTTGGTAAATTTACCGTTTCTTCTTTTACTTGACTAAAGATTTTTGCACACGTTGAATTCAATATTTTATATAGCTGAGATTTTATTATAAATTTTTACTAAAGGTATTCTAAAGTGAGTTTGTTTTGTGTTGTTAATGTGGTTTTTGCTAACCATTTGGTAATTGAATCACAGCAGTTTATCAGTAAGTCTTATTTGTAACTTACAATTTTCTTTTTATACAATTTACTTAGTTTTTAAGTTTATATATATATATATATATATATATATATATATATATATATATATATATATATATATATATATATGTACACACATATATATATATAATATATATATATATATATATATATATATATATATATATATATATATATATATATATATATATATAATATATATATATATATATATATATATATATATATATATATATATATATATATATATATATATATATATATATATATATATAATAAGTAAAAGACTTAAAATAATATATTTATATGTTTATATATTTTTTCGAATTGATGACTGGAAAATCTTTATTTATTTAGATAAAATGATAAATGAAAGTAATTATGATTGGTATTTGGCTTTAAAAGATACATCTTATGATGCAATATGTTGTAGATATTGTGTGGATTTTAAATTTGAACTGTTCTGCTGCAAGAAAGCTTTAGCCAAAAAGATAAATAGATTAGTTGACACCATCAGAAAATTAAAGAAACAACGAAAAAATAAAAAATTAGCATTGTTATTAGGTAAAGTCTTTTTTCCACCTGTGGCAAATTTTTCTGATAATACAGTGAATGCATCCGAAATTCTTAAAGAAACAATACTGATAAGCGAAAACAAAATGCTTAAAAAAGAAAATAAAATTTTAAAAAGGAAAATGGAATCTATGATGGATTTACAAATGGATTATTTTACACATCTAAAAGATTTTGAAGATATGTCAAACAATCTAAAAATACTTATTTCAAAAAACTCTCTAATAGAAGCTGAATTAAACTTTATTAAAAAGTGTTATTGTGAAAAAGAAGAAGAGCTTAATAATATCGAAAACAAATTAGAGCTATTAAAGTCAAAAAAAGAATCATTTAATATTAGAAGTTTGAATAAAAAATAAAATATCGTGATACTCAGCTGGAAATAAAAAAGAATAAAATAAATTCGTTAAAAAATGAAGAAAAAAAAATAATATTGCAATTAAAAAATAAAATAACAGATATTAATTCAATTCTTGAAAACTCAGACATAAACATTTCTGAATTAAAAAACGAAAAAATAAAGCTGCAAAAAAAAGTGAGTAATTTAAAAGTTATTTTGCAAAATAAAACCAACTATATTAATGACAACAATATGAAAGATGTTATAAGTTTAGAGAAGGAAGTTGTTTCGTTATATAGTAAGACAAACATTTTAAAAGAGGAGAATCTAGAACTTCAAAAATTGGTTTCTTTGCTGGATGATGACGAAGTTATAACATTTGAAGATGGCTGATACAGTGATGACATTCGAGAAACAATAATGAAACTTCTTTCAATGAACGTGAGTATGAATAGTGTCAACGAAGTCATAAAAGTAGTTTTAAACAAACTAGCCAAAAAGAGCATATCTAGACTGCCATCAGCCGCTGTAAAATGTAGGTTAATGCAGGAAGCTTCAATTTTAGGTCAATTTCAAGTTGTGGAAGCAATGCTTGAAAATAATTTGATAAATAAAAACTCTATTATAGGCAATTGTTTGCATGGTGATGGTACTCAGAAATACCATAAGCATTATCAAAACTTTCAAATTACTACAACTAGTGGGAAAACTTTATCTTTTGGTCTGTCAGAAGTGGTTGGCAAAGATGCAGCAACTGTTTTGCAAAACCTTACTAATGTAGTAGATGACATTTGTGACGTTGTTAGCAACTCAGCTACTGAAAAAGAAATTAATTTTGCTAAACTAATAACATCAATAAAATCAACAATGTCTGATCTTTCTTCGGTTAATCCTCTTTTTAACTCACAGTTAAAAACATTAAGGGAAAAACTTTTGCCTATTGCAATTAGTAACTGGGATTTTCTTTCCTCAAACGTCAAAGACAATATGAAGGACATGAGTAATTTTTTCTGTAAACTTCATTTGCTTGCTAATTTTGCTTCTGAAACTGATAAAGTTTTAAATTCTTTTGAAAAAATTCTGCTTCAAAATGATTTTGAAACTGTTTTTGCTTTTAGTGGTAAAGAATGTGGTGCTGTACGGTTAGTTCGTACTACATGTAAGGCATTTCATTCAAGGGGTAGTGAGGAAGCTGGTGTTGCATCATGGTTTAATTCTTTTCTTTCCTCTCGTAACGATAAATCTTATTTTGTTCCATTTATTGGAAATCGATTTAATATTTTGTATTACAATGCAGCTGCCCTATACTATCATAAGGATTCTATAACAGAATTTCTTAATGCTTGGCCTAACCCTAATAATTTATTAAAAGCAATAAAGGAAGATATCACAAATCTTGTATTCATTGCTGAAGTCCGTGCATTAGGTATTATTGACAAACTACTTACTGGTCCAATGTCGAGAATTATCGAATCACTTGATAGTATATTATTTTTAAACCCCTACCTACTTCGCTTGAAAGTTAGACTTTCATCTTTTTGTATCGATGCATCTTTTTTATTGTTTGCTAATGGAAAAATTTTTGAGGATACCAATCTTCTTCATCAAGATGTGGTTTACACCAAGCTGTTTGAATGCACTCAAAATGATGAGTTTGATTCTTTAACTGTTCAATCACTTGAAATTATTTTCCACTCAATTCTTGTTATTTTGGAACGTCAGTGTGCTGATCAATTACCAGGTGGTAAATATTGGAATCCATCTAATTCTGTTTCTGAAGCTGCTTCTAATGTCCCTGTCACTATTAAAGCATCAGAAAGCGACTTTGCCATTTTGGATTTAATGGTTCGCACAAAACCCAATGCAAATGTTCAAACTATCCAGGCTTTGACAATGTGGTCTCAGAACCAAACATTAGAATGGCTTAATAGTAAATCAGATGAAGAAAGAAAACAATTGCTTGAATATTCAAGAACTAAAGTAACATTAATGAAAAGCAAATATGATGAAAGAAAAGAAGCTCTTAAAAAAGATAAAGCTATGCACCTTCTAGCAAAGCAAGAAGAAAAAAATCGAGAAGAAATTAAACTACAACATAAAAAGGTTGCAGCTTGTAATGATTTGATAAATTTAAATGTAAGGGCATGGATATCATTAGAGGAAGCAGAGAAAACAGTTTCTAATATAGAAAAGCCATTGAAATCAAAAGTACTCCTTGCTCAACTTAATTTTTATCGCATAATCTTATGTGTTAAATGTGACAAAAAACATTTTTGTAAAACAAAAGTAGAAGGAAGCAAAAGAATAAACTTGTCTTCAGAGGAATTATATCAAAATCTTCTTATTGTTATTCAAGCAAATTTAACACCAAACAAACAATCTTTAAGTAATAATATAAGTAATAATTTAAAGCCTCGTACAATACGTGATGCAGCTGTTGAAAACAAAAAAAAAGAATTAATGGAAAAAATTCAGTATGCAAGACTAAACAAACTAATAGAGCAACAAAAAAAGCACTCCTTATCAAAATTTATTAACAATCCATCTGATTTTGTAGGTTTTTCTATACAACATCGTGTTAGATAAGAAGATGCTCTTAAAGTATCTTGGGAACGTGCGCAAGTGGTTCAAATTGATCAATTAAACGGTAGAAGAACTACATACCTTGTTAAGTATGATAACGAACCTGATGAAGTATGGTCATTTCCTTTATTGATTGATTTTGAAAAAGGTGATCTTATTCTTTGTAGCTAGGGTTGCGAGGTAATTTTATTTAATGTAAATTTAGAATTATGTTACAGTATATATTATTCTTATTTCTTTTATTGTTAAGTTCCAATAGTTTGTTTTTACTGCATTTGAGTTCAGTGGTTTTTATCTTTACAAATAGTATGAATCATATCTGATATGTTTATCTGTACCAATTTTGTTTATTTTTTGTTGTTTCTTTGCAGCTTAACTGCACATTTTTATTATTAAAAAAAAAAAAAAAAGCTTATGCAAAAATACTATTACTTTTACATTAACTGCCTATCAAGTAAAGGAAAGAATCCAGAAATGGAGGGCTAACCTTAGGGTAATTTACTATTACTTTTACATGAACTGCCTATCAAGTAAAGGAAAGAATCCAGAAATGGAGGGCTAACCTTAGGCAACATGACAGCTCACGGATGGAGTGCAAAGTCCTATGGCTTACCTTCTCGTTGGTGCACTTCGTTAAGTAAGTTAGACAATTTTGTCTAATTTATGAACGGAATAGCCAAGGCAAATTATGTATAAAATTGTTTGTTAACAATACACACACAGCCTACTCTGAAGTTTGAATTGAAATTCGATAACTAAAATATTTTTTCTGAGTTCAAATAATTTGCAAAATATAGTCAAATTTGGGTACATTAATAGTGCGATAATTTATTTCAAAGACAAAACGATTTAAAACATCTATTAAAAAGTTTAAGACAAATAGATAGATAAGATAATCCGTATAAGTATTTCCATGTGTCTGTTAATCTATGTAATCTCAATTTCTTAATACAAGAGGGGGGTAATAAAAGTGGATGGGGGGGGGGGTTTAGTCAAGATTTAATGAACCGGGGGAGGGGAGGGTCAGAATTTACACTGAAAGTTTTATTACTTATCAGTAACTAGTTTGTATTTTTTGATTTTTAAAGCTGATTTTCACTTATTTTTTTTTAGTTTTTAGATATAATTTTTTTGTTAAAACAAGTAAAAATTAATTAACGGAAGGGGGTCTTAATAAGCTTAGTGTGGGTGGCAAAGTTTCCCAAAAATAATAAACGCCCCCCCCCCCCCCCTTGAGTTAAGGACTCGAGAGTACACAATCAAATAAAGCCAAACACAATGAAATAGAACAATTCAACGAGTTTTTCATTCATTGTTTTCAAAATTTTTAAAAAGTAAAAAACCCTAACCCCATTAAAAAATATAACATTTTTTATATTATGATAGGTGCTGAAAACAATAAATTAGTCTAATCAGTAGACTATAAGTGGTTAAATCTTTTTTTGAATCTATAACAATACTGAAATTATTAACAAGTCTTTGACTAATTTCTTTTTTTGTTTGTGTAAAAATAAATTTTAGATTTATTTTTATTTTGTACGTATTTTGACGTTTTCGGCGTGTTTTATTTGGGTCCACGTTGTTCAATTGATAATTTATTAAAGAAAAATAAAATTAATTTAAGTTAATATTTATCATCAAAGTTTTGTTACGCTCAACGTATTATAAATTAAAACATTTGAAAATTTATTTTGTGTCAAAAAGGTTTAAAACATATTCAAACATATTATACAGTTATTTGACTACTTCATGGTACGTCTGCGTTAACCCCCCAAAAAATTCTACTTATGAATTGTTCAAATAATTTAGATTTACAATTTATTTTCTAATAAAATTTTATTATAAGTTAGTTTACGCAACTTTTTACGCAAAAAAAAAAAAAGATAAAAAAGTTTTTCGGTGCCAAAAATTGAACGAGATACTTTAAGAAAATATTTCATAAAAAGTCTATGAATTGAAAATATTAAAACACGTATATCTTTGGAACTAAATCAGCTACAGAGGTGGTTGAAACTATTTTGAAAAGGAAATATATTAAGGAATATAATGCATTTAATATAAAAAATATTTACATTTGCTATAAATATTGCCTAAACTCCCTATTTATATATCTTAAACTATTTTTATATATTTTTACCTTGTAAACACATTTACAGAGGGTGTTTAATAAAATAATAATAATAATAATATTTCTTAAACAGTTATTGTGCACAACTTACACCGAGAATAAATAACCTTGCATTAAAAATGTTGAATCATCACAAATTTATTTAGAAAAGTATTTAAAATTAAATTAAAAAAAAGTGTTTAGAAAATTTATTTAAAAAAAATGTGAAATTGTTGTTGTTGAAAAAATATTTTCTTATTTGTTTTCTTTTTGATTAATATAAAATCCTGACCGTTTATTACTTTTTTATATAAATATTCGTAAATAGTTTGATTAAGCTCATTAATAATCTGATCTTGATAATAACATTTTACATCAGAGTTGCTAAAAATCTTTAAAATGGAAAAAAATAACAAACACCAAGTCACGGCTTACGGTTGCGCAATGAATAGGCATTAACATAGCCAATAGTTACATCTTTTTACAGTTCCAATTTTCCATGTAATTGATATAATTTATATATGTGTATATATGTAATTTATGAGCGCGGAAATCAAAGTAAAGATTGTGCTAACGTGAAAACGTTTCTGAAATCTAAGCAGTCGTAGCGCAGTGGTTAAATTTCTGGCTCAGAACCAAGAAGTCTAAGGTTCGACGCCGGCTCTAGTCCAATAAGCAACATTGGTAAAGAAGAATGCGTGAACTTCCTAGTTAAATGCTCTTCCAGGGTGAGCAGTAATAAGACCGTAATGACTTCTGGCAACAACTATATAAACACACACAAAAAAAAAATCTACAAAAGAAAAATCCGTAAAACGATAAAAGTGATCAATCCCTGCTACGGTAGATCTAAAATACAAAGTAAAACAATAGTGAATTAAAAGTGAAAAAGTCTGTAAATTAAGTCAATTCCCAAAGCAAAAAGTAGATGCATAAAATTGCAAAGGTGCAAAGGTGAAAGATTTGTTTTTTTATTAGAGCTGATGAGGTAGTGAACTCAAATTGGCTGCTACACGATAAAATTTTTTACGAGCAACACATTAAACAACGGATAAAATTTATTCAAAAACAAAACAAAAAGCAACTAGTAGCAAGTAGTCGCCTTCAGAATCGATGCAATTCAACCACATATCCGGAAACATGTAGATTCCAGAACGGTAAAACTCTTGGCGCTTCGAATCAAAGAAATTTCGTAGATTTTCCTCAATTTTATCAACATTTGCAAAATGTCCTTAATTGTTGAGTGATGACAATCAAACTCGTCGGCCAACATTCGGCAACTCATTGACGGATCTTCTTCAATTCTTTTGATGGCTGCTTGGCGATAGACTTCGTTTCGACGCCCAGATCTCGGCATGTCGGTTAATCGGTCTCCTTCTTCACGGAATATATTAAATCAGTCTTGTGCTGTACAAATTGGCATTGTTCCGTCTCCATAGGCCTCACAAATGCATCGGACAGCTTCAGAAGCGTTCAAATTCAACTTGAATTGAAAATTGAACAGCAAACGTTTTTCTTCTCGAATAAGTTCCATCTCGAGACAACTAAAGACAAATTATATATCAATAGATGTGCAAGAAATAGGGCTATCAGATGGTTAAAAATTAAAGTGTGTGTAAAGTTGTGTCAAGAAAAAAGCTACAGGCCAATACGGGAGAACTTTTCCGCCAATCTATCTTATTAAATTATTATCAATTAATCTATTATTAAATTAAATATAATTAATTTATTATTAAATTCATCATCAATTAAAGTTTTTTTACGCAGTATGCAAAGTTATTTTTTAAAAAACATGTACTTGCGCTTGTTTAAGCTGGTTGATCATTCGTAAGTTCATCATTTGACTACTCTAATGATGTAGATTTGTAATTGCATTTCTCTTTGTACATCTTGAGATTGAATATCTTAAGATGTACAAAGAAAAATTACTTTAAAGAGCCAATTTAAAATGAAAAAAATATAAAAAAATTATTTGTTAAAGTAATTAATCAATAATTATAATTAACAATACTAATTATCTTGTTTTAAGCTAGTTATAACAAGGACAGAAAAAATCAAGCTATGCAGCTTTTTTTTTTTTTCTTTTTTTTTTCTTTTTCTGTTTTAATATAACATAAGAACTTTACAACTTCATACTTTACAAAAAAAAAGTAAAACAGATAGGGGCTCAAAGGAAATGAGGATAACAGTACATCATCGCAATCTTTTCATAGAGCCCCTTTAACAAAGTTTCAATAAAATATCGTAATATATAATACCCAATAAAATTTCGTAAAGTGTATGCGAATAAAATTTCAATTAAATATCGTAATAAATATCGTAATGAAATGCGTAATTCGCAAATAAGATTGTTAAGCAACAAACAAAAGTAGAGTATTAACATTTAACCAAAAATGTTTCTCAAGTTTTAAAACTTTTTTTTTGTTATTAACTTGAATGATCTTACCCAATTTACCGTACCTTTAAATCCTTTTTGAAAGGTATTCCATACTTTAGGACCTCGATAAGAAATGCTATATTCTGAATATGTATTTATTATCAGAGGTTTATATGTGATTAACATATTTGCTCTAAGATTATGATTATAGTTTTCATTTTTATTTAATTCAAACTTGTCATTAAAGTTTATAGGAGAGATATTTTAATTGTAACGATACATAAAAATTAAGTGCTGATAAACATTTATTTCAAACACATTCATCATTTTCATATGAAGAATCCAGGGGAAAAATGATGAGATAACCAAAAATCTCATTTTGAGATATGAGCAAAAGAAACTTTCACAACTGATAAAAACATTTGCAAATTAAGTGCGTATAAAATAACAATTCCGAGATACAGACTTTGTAGAATAAAGTCCACTAATGGGCTATTCCACGTTGTACAAAAAGTTTAATATAAATTTCAAATCCTAGAAAATAAAAAACTAAATGTATCATTCAAAAGTTAAAGGTTTGTAGTTCCTAAAAACATGTAACATGTAGAACAGGTTTTCGAAGAATTTTAGGATTTGATGCTTAAACTTTAAACAAAATTTTTTAGAATTCAAATTTAAATAATTTTTCTAGTAAATCATTTTGAAACCTTTTTTTTTAAACTTTTTTAAATTTCTATGTAAATTTGTCTCACGCAAAATATAGATGGGGCTCTTGCTTTTCAAATTGAAATTTTTTTATAATAACTAAATAGTTTTTCATTGAGAAATTTCTATTTGGTCTTCTTCAAGTTTGTCACGCTGTGACATGTCACGCCGTAACACTAATAGTAACATTTTTCATTCTAGCGTAAGAATATTTATTTATTTTAAATAAATATTTATAAATTACTTGTTACTAAAATAGGGCAATAAATATCAATAGATATTTAAATTCAAATATTTTTAGTTTTTGTGTTATGTGTCTTAAGTTTATGTCACGTTGTGACGACGCGGCGGTACATTTTTTAAAATTAAATTTTTTAAAGACTAATTTTTATAAAAATGTTACGCAAAAGCATGTTGGTTTAACATTTGTAGTATTTTTATTGTTTTTTATTTCTGGATAAGTTTTGAAATCTCCTTTAATATAACTAACATTGTTTTTTTTTATTAAACTTGTAGGTGTACCTGTAAATATGAAGACTTTACTAACACCTTTGTTATTTAGTTTTTCTTAAATTTTGTCGCGCCATTTCTGAAGTTATTCTGAATGTTTATTGTTTATACAATTCTTATAAAAAGTAAACCTTCACAAACAAATTGTTTATTTCTTTGTTGAAAGTAATGAAATAGCCTATGACACATGCTGAACGCCAGAGAAAGTATAGAGAAAGACAAATGCAAAAATTTGGTCCGGAAAAATTTGGTTAAGAAAAAAAAAGAGTAGAGTTTCTACATCTAAAATAACATCTAACATCTCTCCTGCTTACAAATCATCTTGTACACTTGGTAAAGCTGTTAAAAAAGCAATACGTGCTCTTCCAACTTCTCCTCTTAAAAAAGCAACTGTTGCTAAACAACTTGCAATTCAGTTTAACAAAGATTTACCAGATATGCAACCAACACATGAACCTAATGCTTAATGATGAAACGAAGCTATGCGTCATTAGTTTTTTTGAACAAGATGGTATATCCTGTCAGGCACCTGGAGTAAGAGATATGATCGTTTTAAGAAGTAATAAAGAAAAAATAAAAATGCAAAAAAGGTATTTAACAATGAATATAAGTGAAGCATATCAAATATTTAAAAGCGAACACACTGATTTTTCGATCAGTAAATCCAAGTTTGCTAGTTTGTGACCAGTTCATATACTTTTATCAAGCTTAATGCCTAGAAATGTTTGTTCATGTCAAAAAAATGAAAATATTATCTTGTCACTCAAAGTATTAAATTTCATTGATTTAAAAATTCCCCTTTATTCGCATGCTTTACCAAATACTTTAGTGTATGACGAGAAAAATGATAATTGTTGGAATAATCTTTGTGAAGCTTGTAAGGACGGAAAGTTATTTCTCAAAACATACCAATTAGATGAAAAAAACCACAATAAAGAAATTACCTGGTACCTTTGGGAGAAAGTTACGCAACTTAATGGAACTAAGTAACTCGAAAAATTTTTTTTTTCTCCTAAAATTTCTACTTGATTTATTAACCGTATATTATTTTTATTGTTATGATCTGTAGGGGCTCTATGAAAAGATTAGGTTGGTATCTTGCTATCCATATCTTCTTTGAGCCCCTGCCTGTTTATTTTTGATACATTTGTAATTATATTTTATTTTTTGTGAAAGGGAATTGTAATTTATATAAACAGCAAAATAAAATGAAATTAAAAAAGAAAAAAAATAACATCAGTCCATAACACGTCCATGTTTTGCCTTTTTTCTCGTTAACTTACATTCGCTAACGTCATTAAAATTATTTTCACCAGGGCTGGTTGGATGGTAATCACTATCCATTGCGAAATTATCTATAATTTATAGATAATTTCGCAATGGATAGTGATTAAATTTTAAGCAATAACTTACAGTAAAAAAAATTAAAGAAGGACAATGTATGACGCCACTATGTAAAGGGATGGGATCGGCAACTTTAACATGCATTTTTCGTAGAACTGCAAATGTTTTTTCTCTTTTACAATACGATATTATGAAAGGCAACAAAAAATGCTACTAGATGGCACTAGCACAATTTTTTCAAGCAAATTCGGAATCTCATTGTTTTATCATGGAGCCTTCATATCTTTTATTCAGGGTTTAGCGTGTTCATGCCTATTTTTATAGTAAATGATTTTGTAAGCATGTTTTTTGTAAACTATACAGTTTTTTAAGCTTAGATGTTTGAGTACTTGCCCATGAATTATTTGCATAGCTGAAGAAGCTATGGATTAGCCTAAAGTAGATTAATTTATTAGAATAAAGACTTTGTGTATTGACGTAAGAGCGAACTCGATTCATTAAACCTATGATTTTGGTGATTTTTGATTGGATGTATATTATATGAGAAAGCCAGGATAACTTTTCATCAACAATGACTCCTAAGAATCTTGGATGATTTTCCTTTTGTGTAATTTTATGAAATAGTTTGTTAAACAAGTTGTTTACGTTATCTAGTTCTGTATTTATGTCCGGATATAATTTTTTGATATCATTGTTTGTGAGAAAAAGATTCGTTTTATCTGAAAAAATGACTTAATTCGGTTTTAAGGATGCATTACATAAGTCATATATATATAATAGAAAAAGGAGTGGATCAAGAATCGATTCTTGTGGGACTCCACATAAGACATTTAATACTCCAGATTTGACATTACGTACATATTGTTTTCTGTTATGTAGTATTGTTTTTTGTTGCTTTTAGTCCAATGATAGGTTTTATAAATTATTCCTTAATGTCTTAATTAATCTGAGTGAATGCAATGATACACTGTATCAAATGCTTTTGATAAATTAAGAAATACTTTTAAAGTAAACTTACTATTTTCAAAACCATTAGTTATTTGATTTACTATTTCAATAAATAGTTGTTTTTAATAAAGTAATCATAGATACTATTATTGTATTGTAGTTTATTCTCCACGGGCGTTTGCCCTGCAGAGGAATTAAAAATGTTTCAGTAGTAAATAAATAAAATTACAAGGTGGTCTACTGTTCCACCTTTAAAATACATAAAGACAGACTCCCAGGGGGTTCACGTTTAAAAAAAAAAAAAATCACTATATAAAATTCGAAAACGAAAGCGAAAAAGCAAAAAAATTAAAAATCAAAGAATTTCAAACGAAAAAACGAAAAAGAAAATTTAAAAAAGAAATTTTCATCAAATATATCTGGGTATTTCAATTTATAAGAACCTTGTTATTAATTTCTAGATTAATATTATTTTCTCCGCTTTAGATATTTTTGCATTCTTGTAGAAAAGAAATCTTTTTATTATTAGTTGTAAAAATTTTTATTATTAGTTGTAAAAATTTGGAATTCTCCTGACAAAATTCTTTTAATTTTGCTTTGGAATTCCAACATGAGCGTTCTTCTGGAGTAAATTTTCTTGTCGTGGAACGACCTCATTCTTTTGTAATATATTATATATAATAGTTCGTTAGTTATTAGTTTTCCAATATAAAATTTATTAACAAAAGATGATGAAAAGAAAAGAAGTGATTTGAAAGAGTTTTTAGGAGGTATATGTTATGGGTATATTTTGTTAATGAGGGCTAAAGTGTATTTTACTAAAGGTTGAATTTTTTCACATTTAAATATCATGTGTTGTATTTTTTCTGATTTCTTTATACATTGTGGGAAGAGATCGTCTGCTATATAGCCTCTTTTTTTAAAAAGTGTATTGGTGGGTAGTGCAAAATGTATTAGCTTATATTTTATTACATCGGCTTTGTTGTTGCTTTCGTTTTTGTGTATGGATATAAACAAATGGGCCCATTTTTTTGTTGAGGTATTATTCATACTGTTGAAAATGTCTTTCCATTTGTAAAATTTATTGGGTGTACTTTTATCGTTGTCACTTAGGGAAGTGTTGTAAATTGCTTAAGGAGTTAAGTCAAGGAATCGTAGTTATTTTTGGTGCTTATGCACAACGACGTTTTGTTATAGTCGAAGCTTTGACTTTGGGTGTTTATGATGTTTTTCCATTGGGATGGTAGTGACTTTATTATGGTTGTTAAGAGGCGTTGTTTTATACCAATAACTTGGCTTTCCAGAAAGCCCAAGACAAATACTTTTGATATGTCCCCTAGCTTAATTATCTTATTATTTATGGATTTTGGAGTTGGTTTCATTGTTTGATTTTTGTTGTGTATGTGTGGTTAAAAAATATTGGTTACATTAGAACTTTTTCGATGATGAGATTCTTATGGTTATTGTATTTTAGGTAAAATTTATTCCAATTTTTCGTTGTTTGTTGGTAATACGGAGGTAGACTTTTTAAAGATTCGTATAAGTTTGATGTGAGAAGGACAAGGTTTTCTTGATTAGCGTTTCGGTATTGATTGAGTATGTAGGAAGCTGAGTCATTCAAGGCGCCGCACAGTGGAAAATAGTACTACAAAAACGTACCATAAATGTTTTTTGCACAACTTTCAATTTTACTGCAGAAATTATATATATATTTTTTTAATAGTTTAATAGTTAATCTTTACTATATTGTAGAGATTTCAGCAAATTTTATGTAAAAAAATGATTTTTAAAGCCCAACTGTTTCGTATTTTTGTAAATCTTCAATTGAAACTCATTTGCTTCATCACTTTAGAAGTTATTTTCTAGAAAACCTTTTATGAATAAGTATATAGTGTTATACATTTTTGAAACCAGCATGTTATGGAGATTTTAGAACAAATTCATATTTTTAATTACATGGTTTTGCTTACAAATAATTAATTGAACTATAAAAAAAGCTAGAAAATAAAAAATCTTAAAGTTCACCGATAATTTGGGCGGTCATTAATTTGTAGGTTTCTATAAAACTGATTTATTAAAATCAGCTGCGGATACGTGCGGTTTCCGAAATTATCGTGAAAAAAGTGATAAAAAAAAAACAGAAAACCGCTTTTTATCGTGGTTTCAAATTTTGTTTATTTATAACAATAGCTTGGTATATGTTTTTTAATTTATTATCAATTTTTCATTGATACCATGGCATTCTTGTATTTTTGTACTCATTTTGTGGTAAATGTACACAGCCAATATATAAAGAGTTGAAACATTTATATCAGTAAAACAAATTCACAGTGGAAATTAAACCGACACGTTTGACATAATGACAACTTTTAAGACACGTTTTACGTAATGACAACTTTTAAGTGTTCGAAATGTAAATTATTGCTTTCCTATACAGATGGAGGAAGGACAGTTGACACACTGTTAACAATTTTAAAAGAAAATTATCAACTTTCTGAGGACAACTTGTGTTTCATTATTAGTGATATTCAAAGGCACATTATTCCGTGGTTTAATAAACGATGAATACAGGCGTCACGGAAAAAGGAAACTTTTTGATTTAAGAACAGTGATTGGTTGGATTCTGAATATTGTGTATCATTTTCCTAACTCAAAAGAGGCAATTACTGACTCCACGTCATCTACTTCTTTTGAAAAACGTGGAAGTCCGTGCGTGTCTTATAGAGATTCGTCAGAATCCAGCAAAAAAAGAAAAAGTTCCATGTTACTTAAGGAATATGGATTCGAGCATATCTTTAATACACATCTTCAGGCGTTGCGTTCAATAGGAGAAGAAGCAGAAGCAAAACTTGTGGAATCATTAAGGATTGCTGATAAAGACAAAAAAAACCTAATATCAAGTTTTATGGAAAACGTAAGCCAGAAAAATATACTAACGGATGAAGAAACACTCAACGTGTTTATTGGTTTAGGTTTAACAAAAGCACAGTATTTGTACATGAGAAAGGTGACAAATGAGCGAAATTGTTGCATATTCCCTCCGTATTGTAAAATTCAAAAAATTAAACAGACCTGCTATCCATCATCTTCTGCAAAAGAAATTACGAACACACATGCAAAAATTCTGGAATTGCAAGATTTATTGGATCACACTATAGCTAGTATTTTGACCATAGATTCCGTGTACATTATTAAATTTAAACATTTAATTTTATATAATAAATGGGACTGTGATAGTTCCATTTGCCAAAGCCAATACAAGGAGAAACTTCCAGAGGAAACAGAACTTATTTCAGATGCAAATTTGTTTATTAGTTCTTTGGTGCCTATCAAATTAATTGATAAAGTAACTGGCATAGTTGTTTGGCAAAATCTGGCACCTTCATCTGTTCGTTTTTGTCAACCTATATGCACAGAATTATGCAAAGAGACTCCTGAAAAAACTAAAGCCATTGTAGATGAAATAAAGAGCCAAATAAACATTTTGCGGCCGTCTATAATTAATAAAAATGATAAAAATGTACAAGTAAAATATGAACTTTTTCTAATAGGTGGAAAAGTGGCTCAGGCATTAATGGATACGTCTTCTGGGTCTACATGTACAATAAGTGGATCTACTCCACAGCAAATGAATGGTTTGTCAAAAGTAGCTTCTAGGCCTGAAAATGAAAACTCGTATCAATACGGATTGTCTACATTGCATGCCTGGATTTGTTGTATGGAAATGATATTACATATTTCTTACAACCTTTCTTTTCAAACATGGGCAGCCACAAGTGAAGAAAAGAAACTACTAAAGCTAGAGAAGAAGATCTTGGTGCAGAAACATTTTTGTGAGCTAAGGTTGATCATTGACAAACCAAGACAAGTAAGTGGCAATACCAGTGATGGTAATACTTCAAGAAGATTTTATTACAATGCAAGCTGCTCTGCTGAAATCACTGGAGTAGATGAAAATTTGATTGAGCGATTTTACATAATTCTGCAAGCTCTCTCCTCAGGTGTTATAATAAATGCTGAAAGTTTTGGTAGTTATGCTTTAGAAACTGCCCAAATCTAAGTGATCAATTACGGATAGTTCTTTATGCCATCTTCAGTACACAAAATCTTACTTCACGGAGAAAATATCATAAAGCATTTTGCAGTACTTCCTATCGGTCAACTTTCAGAAAATGCGCAAGAATCCCGTAATAAGGATTATAAAAAGTTTCGCCTTCATCATGCCAGAAAGTGCTCTCGATCAGTTACAAAAAAGATGTATTTCATACTCTTCTGTACACTTCCGATCCGTGCATCACCAGCATTAGAAAACCGTATAACAAAAATGTGCAAGAACTTGATGAAGATACTCTGCAGCTTTTGAAAGTCAACGAACTGATTTCAGGAACTGAAAGTCCCTATGTAGTTATGATATACTACCTTTAATATATCTATTCAATATTTCATAAGAACAACTATTTAAAAATTGTTATTAAGAAACTGTTTAAAATATTTCTATAATTAGTAAGTAAGCATTTTATAAATTTTTTGTCGTTTCTAATAATATTAAGGTATTTTCATACATTTGTAAAGTATTTTGTTAAAGTGTAAATTAAAAAAAAGCCAATTTTGAAGTTTTTGATTTTTTTTTATTTATTTTTAATTTTGTATTACAAAAAATTCTTATAAAAAGTATATTATTAGAAGCGTCATATACTACTTTACATTTGTGCAAAATTTCAAATCTCGCCGTTTTTGTTTTTGTTGTATAACTTTGATATCCAGCTCAGCTCCAGCTGTAAAGATTTGACTTTTTTCTTAACGTTAATGATTTTTAAACCTCCCTGGTCTACCAGAAGTTTTGATGTTTGCTTAGGGGTTTTTACGGTGCTGTTCCATAGTAAACTATCTATTTTACGTTCAATTATTTTGCTTTTTTTGTAAGAAGGAATGGGTATTGTGAATGTTAAATGCCATAAACTGCTTAAAAGGGTTTGATTTATTATGATAGCTTTACCTTTTATGGGTAACTTGAAACGCTTCCAGCTATCAATTTTTTTTGCTGATGATGTTGATACTTTCATCCCATTGACGGTTTATGAAGTTACGTAGTTATGTAGTTATAGAGAAGGTTATACCTGGGCTCTGGAGAGTGTTGCTATGCCAGGAAAAATTGAGGAAATTTTCTTTTATTAGAGATCTGTTCATTCCGAGCCACAGGCCTTGGAATTTGGTAGTATTTAGTTTTGCTGCTGTGTACTTTGTATACATTAGGGCTTTTATAGAATTGTCTGAAGAGAGATAAAAGTTTGTGTCATCGGCGCATTGTTGGAGCTTTGTCTCTTTGTTATTGAGAGTTATTCCCTTTATTTCGGTATTTTTAAGGATGTATCCTTCAAAAACCTCAGTTTAAAGAACGTACAGTGTCATTGAAAGAGGACATCCGTGTCGTACTCCCCTGTGTATGTTTATTTTTTCTGATAGAAAACCGTTTATTTTTAGATGTGAACTTATGTCATAGTACAGTGTTTTGATGAGGTTTATAAATTGTACGCTAAAACCAAAATTAAATAGGCAGTCATATAAGGAGTTTCTGTCATCGCAATCGAAAGCCTTTATTTGATCAATGGATACGATGGAAGCATCTAAATTGTTTTTGTTGGCGATGTAAATAATGTCTCTTGTGTATGCAAGGTTTTCGTTAACGGATCTGTGGGGAATGCATGCGGTTTAAACTTCTTTGATGATTGACGGTAGTATATATGTTAGTCGGCTTGAGATTATTTTGGTAAGTATTTTGTAGTTAGTATTGAGAAGTGATATGGGTTGCCAGTTTGAGATATTTGCTTTATCCCCTTTTTTATAGAGGTAAGTTATTGTGGCTTGTTTTTGGGTTTCTGACATTTCGTTTTTCTTTATTATATCGTTTAGGACTTTAACTAGACTTTCTCCTAAAATATTAATGTTAGATTTATAAAATTCCACGGATAGCCCATCTTTGTTTTAAAGTTTTCGCTAAGATGTTTCATCTTGGGATTAAAAGGCGCTTTTTTGAGAGAGTTTTTTCAGTTGTTTTTTAAGTTTATATTCTTCTTGACGGCTCTTTTTGGTCTCCATTTTACTGAATTTTTTGGAAAAAATTTTAATTTCTTCTTTAAAAGAATCCCAGTCAGATGTTTTATTTTCAGTCTGAATAATGTTTTGGTTAGCTAAATTTATAATTTTGTTAGTTTATTGTTATAATTTTGGTTATTTGAGATTTTTTTGTTTAAGATCCATAGTTCTTTTCCGATATCTAAGTTTTTAAGAGTGATGGTGGCGCATATTGAATTATGGTGGTCGGAAAATGTCATCGGCTCGTGTTCTATGTTTATTAATTGTCACATGTGCTTGCTAATATATAAGCGATATAAGCGGGAGAATGTGGTGATATTGGTGGATTTATAAGTATTATCTTTTGTGCAAGGGTTAAACTTCCTCCACGTGCTTTCTACGTTAAGCTCTTTTAATAATATTTTAAAGGCTTCGATTGAGAGACAATTTTTTCGATTTATTTGTGGGTGCCGATCTATTTCTCTCAGAACCATGTTAAAATCGCCCCCAAGCATTATAAAATGGGATCTAGAATTGATCATAGATACTATTATAAACTACACGTTCGAAGAGTTTTGAAAGTACAGAAAGTATTGATATAGGTATGAATTTTGTAATATTAGAATGATCATTACATTTGTATAATGGAGTTACTTTTGGTAATTTAAGTACATCCGGAAAACTCCCAGAACTTAACGAAAGCTTTAGTATATGTATCAGAGGTCTATTAATGCTGTGTTTGTTTGCAATCACTATATCACTAGGTATCTCATCAAATCCTGGTGCATTTTTTTTTTTTTAAAGAGGCAAAATCTACCTTGTATTTATCATTGCCTATTTTTTAATTATCCATGATAACGTTATTTGTGGGTTTAAGATTTTTTAAAAGATTCAGATGTTGGTACTATTTTTTTGACAAGATTTGGACCAATAATTATAAAATATTTATTGAATTCATCCAAGATGAGTTTTTGACAAAATATATCGTTGTTTTCAATAACAATTCGTTTAGGTAGAGAAGGTGAATTTAGTTTTTCTCTTCCCATTATTACATTTGATGGACCATGTTTTTTTGCTATCAAATTTAAATTTGTTAATTTGATTACTGTAATTTGTTTTTGGTATTTTTTATGAGATCTTGGTAAAAATATTTATAATTTTTGTAATTTTTTTCATTATCATTGTTTTTATTTTTCAGAAATTTATTGCAAAGTTTTTGCTTTTTTTTGAGAACTTTAATAACGATTTATCCATCCACGGATTACCATTTGCTTTCGACCTAATTTTTATAATCTCTGTGGACATTTATGCTGGAAGAACTCAGCACATACACTTTTGTATACTTTTGTACATAAGCTAATTTTTGAGTGCAAAAATGCCCATATCCTATTCTATCCACTTATTTATTGTGCTCTATTTATTTTTGATCCAAAAATAAAGAAGTGCAAATATGATAATCAGATATATTTATTTTTGAAATGTAAATACCGATTTTAACCACTGGTCTTAAATTAATTGCCAGTAGTGTGTATATATATATATATGTATATAGATATACATATGTGTTATATATATATATATATATATATATATATATATATATATATATATATATATATATATATATATATATATATGCATAAATTTGTGTGTATGTGCGCGCGCGTGTGTGTATACGCGTGTATATACTTTTTTTTAATGAAGACTTGTAAATTTAAAATCTTATATAAAAATTATGTCATGTAATGTGTGTGTGTACATTGTTGAATCAAATTTGTTAAAGGTAATGTTAGTCATCTTTAAACTTGTTTTCGTTTAGCATTTCATAGCAGTGCTATCCTATTTTTTTACAAAAAAAAAGTTGATACAAGGCAGTATATAAATTGTGCTGAAGGCCAAATTTCCATCGTTATGGTAACAATAGTAGTTTACCATAAAATATTTTTTAGATGTTCACTAGGTGTAAGTTGCCTCTTTGTATAATAAGGTTTGAAAACATAATCCGAAAACACATGTAAAATCCATAGTTTTTACAAATAGGCAAAAATTAGCAGTTGTACAACATGACCATTTATGGGTAACAAGAGCCGAAAGTAAACCATCTAATGTACACTACAATCAAAGTAAGGACGGTTTAAAAATAATATCTTGTTGTGAAGAAAGCAGTATCTTGTTCTATAACTGGTTACTCTACCCAGCTAACACAAAACGTTCAACGAACGTTGCAAACGTTCAAGAACGTTCTATGAACGTTTATAGAACGTGCTCGAACGTTTGCAATGTTCGTCGAACGTACTTGAGCGTTTTGTGTTAGCTGGGTACCCATTGATTGCGACCACTTGATGCTGGACCTCGTAAAAAATTTTGGAGGAAAATACTTGATTTATTGAAAACCTTTTATTCAAAAAAAGCACAGACCATTACAAAAAAATAAATCTCCTTCGTTTTAACTTTATTTACTTATAAACATTAAATTCGTCAAATCAAAAGGTAATAAGTCACTTAGCAGCTTAAAAGGTTTTGAAAAAAAATGGGATTTACCCATTAGATGCAAGCATTATCCTCAATCGTTTGCCAGATGGTATTTGTAATTTTAATATACCAAGCAACAGTTAATGTACTTTAATAATTGTGAAAAAAGAGACTCAAAAGGAAAAAATAAATTTCTTTTGACCATGAAAAAAGTACTTTTTTTTGAGGATTTTTTGGCAAAATGTAAAGATGTTTTACTTGAATTGTTTGTAAGTGAAACTGATGTAAATGAGAATCTTTTTATGCTCGTCCTCTTAAAACATACCCATTAAAACAAAACAATGTGTTTTCGAATAAGTTTTGCTTTTACATAAAACTTATTTAAAGTTACTTCATTTGTGGATTAATTAAATTAATATTATACAAAACCCTATCATTCAAATATTATTTATAACTTGAATTATGTAGAGTCAACCTTAGTTCCTATATTCGTTATTTTAAATTTCAAATATTGTCAATAGTGAAGGAAGAGCAAGTAAAAATATCTCAAAAACGTTCTAAGTACCGTAAACCGGCGTTTACAGTACCATTTATTTCGTAGAATTTAACATATAAAAATGTGTGTTCTTTTGTATCGAATATTTTCAGTAAATCAATAAAGATACCTTGTGATTGTCCAAAAGAAATGGAGATTTCACGGATGAATCATTTAATTGCTTGATCAGTTAAAAAAAAAAAAATTTTTTTAATTTTAAAACTTAGATTGAACCAAAAATTCATAGAACTTTATCTATAAAGTTGCAATAAAGCAAAAAAGAGTTGAATATTTTTACATCACCTTAAACTGTAGTTAGTTATTACTTTTATAATATTTTTACATCACCTTAAACTGTAGTTAGTATTTATAAACAACTTAAATTCTTGTTTTAGTTTTTTTGATTGTTTATTAAAAAGGATTGAATGGATAATGTGGATTTCTTGTGAAAACTTTTACTGTGAATAAAATTAATTTATTAATGGAAAAAAAAAAAAAGAATTTAATTATGTATATAATAAGTATTAATAATGTTATTATTTTTATTACCATTTTTATCTATTATTAATATCATTTTATTTATATATTAATGTCATAAATATCAAAATATTTTTTACTTAAATATTTTTACTTTTATTTCCGAGCAAACAAAAATCTTAAAAGCATAAATTAAATTAAATTGGAACTGTAAAAAGGTGTACAAAAACTTTTGTTTGGTTTTTGCATAATTATGCCTTATAACTAACACGTATTGATTTATTTATTTGCTGTAATTATACATTATGAAAATATTTACTTTAAATAACAATAATAACAATAATAACTTTATACTAATAATAATAATATATATATATATATATATATATATATATATATATATATATATATATATATATATATATTAATAATATAAATATATTATATTAATAATATATATATTATATTAATATTATATTAATATTATAATATATATATTATATTAATAATATATATATATTAATAATAATAATATATAATAATAAATTAAATAACAATAATAACTTTAAATAACAAAAATAAACTCAGAACTTTTACTATTTCTATTTTAATTGCAAGTCAAACCCAAGGTATCTTTTTCATCCTCAATGCTCTATGTTGATTTGGCATCAAATGCAATATTTCCAACATGTAATGTTTTGAGCAATCCTCCCTCTAAAATTGCATGGAGAAAAGAGTTTGGCGAAATTCAAAAATCAAGATCTATTGTACCAGAATTTGGTAACTTAATAATTACTGATGTTCAAGCGGAAGATGATGGATTTTACGTATGCACTGCCGAAAACTATTTAGGTAAATTACTTAGTCTCCAAATAGATTTTTAGATAAAAATAGTTGAACAAAATGAAATATTGTCAATTTTTAATAACTTATAAAAAGTTCATTGAACTTACTTTACTATAACTAAAAATAAATCGCAACCGGGAAGCCTTAAAATATAGATATAAGCAAGAAGTTTTTTTTTTCAGTTTGCTAAATTTTAGCTCCTATAATTCTAAGAACAAAAATAGAGTCTTGGTCCCAATTAGTTTTTAACGGTTTTTACAAAAAGTCTATAATAAGATAAATAATCTAAAATAAAATTAATTAATAAACAGTTTGGATCTTCTTTTTTTTCTCATTGGTTTTTTGTCAATTTTTCACAAAAATTGTTTTTATAAAACTTTTGCTTTTTAATATTTTTTTTATGATTACATAAATACGATTTTTACAATTGTGATCATAGTTGTAAACGATCTTAAGATTGTTTTTATATTATTGTTTATTTTACGTTATATATTTATTATTTCAAAAAATACACACTGGATAAATCTTGATATAAGTAATTGCTACACAGACTAAGTTAAAGATTTAAGACCTAACCACCTAACCTAATGGTGATTGTGATAACCTAATAGTGATTTGAAAACCTAATGGTGGTTGTGATAACCTTATGGTGATTGTGATACAGGCATAAGTAGTATATAATATTTAACTACTATATAATTGCATCGTATATCGATGCTGGACTTGACGATGCAAAAATTAAAATTCTGACATTTATTACATATGTTATAATAAATGTTTTTTGTTTGTGAAACAATGGATTTTGTGTAAGTAAAATTGTTGTCCAATATTTGATTTTTTAAAAAATCCTATTATTCTTAAAAACAATTTGAAAAAATAGTTTATTTTATGTAACTTTACTAAATTTAGGACATTTATTTATGTATCTTGTGAAGAATAATATTTAATTAATAGTATTTATTAATAGTAATTTATTAATAATAATAATTTTATATCAATACCACCTTAATAAATGTTTACCAATAAATTTTTATTTATTGTATCAAAAAATTAAATTAATATAAACTTGTACAGTTTAAACAAGGCTTAAAAACAATTAGTTTTTAAAATATTTTTTATTGAGTAGTAACTTAAATATTTAACTAAATTAGCTGTTTCAAATAACTATCAATGCATAATATACTTAATTATGTGAAATGCGTTTAATTATGTGAAATTTAATTTAGGTAAAAATTTTAATTAGGTAAAAATTTAATTATGTGAAATGCATAAAAATTACAATAATAAGATCCATCTTAATTTTATTGAATCATAGAAATTTTTGTTAAAAGTTATAAAGGTTTTTAATCGCAAGTTTAAATTTTTTTTCTATTAAAGAAAGTAGCACATTTTCTAATTTCAGGGTCAGACTCAGAAATAATACAGCTGAAAACAAAACCGTTAAAAATTTCACACGGTTCACCCACAGAAACAGTATTTTTTAACTATCCTCAAACACTATGGTGTGGCACATATGGACCAACTAAAAAAATTTCAGCAAAATGGCGATCTTTGACAACTAATTAAATTATTCAACACTCTGAATTTAAAACAAAATCTTTTCTAAATACAACAATAAATATAACAGAAGGCGGTACATTTTCTTGTGAGTTTACTGATGAAGTCACTACGGTTGAAAGGATTTCTATAATTAAATCATTCATTTGTAAGTAGAAAAAATAATATTTGTAAAAAACATTAAATTATTATTATTATTTAGTAAGTATTTAATAATATGTTATTACGATGTTGCTTAATGGTAATACATTATTCATTAACATTATATATCATTATTTATAATGTATTGTATCATTATTTTTCTGGTTTAAACCTGTTACAATAATAATAAAAAGAATTGAACAAAAAAGCATTAAAATAAAAACCAATAATATTAGGCTAAAAATTAATTTAATTTAAAATTAATTGTGTTAAAAGTTTAATTGAAAATATTAACTTAAAGAACCTAATACCATTTTTTTCAAATGAAGTTTTAAAAAGTTATATATTAAGGTGGTACATACCTTAAAAAATTCAAAACTTTCAAAACATAAATTATCAATTTTTCTGGTCAATTTGACATTGGTGATTCTGAAAATAAGATTAAAATTAGATTAAACAGCATCTAAATTAGTCTAATTTAGCATTTGAAATGCTTATAATTTTCTAGTTCCTTAGCAACGGTCTTAGCAACCAGGGTGATACCTGAATTTATTTTATTTCTTATCTATATTTTTGTTCATTCTGTATGGAAATTAAATTTATAGCCAATAGAGCTTCTTGACTTGAAGACATATTTCCAAGCAACACTACCACGGTATTTCCATAAGTTTACTGGATGCATGTAATACAAATGAGGTTAAGGTCTCATTAATGAATAAAACCAAATTTTTTTACTTATAATGGGCTCAACTAGCTGAAAACTGAAATCAAGAAAAAGAAAAATTTATGGTAACAAATTCACTCAAAACCAATTAAATTCTGGTTTGTCCAAAGCCACATCAAAAGAAACAACCGAAATAAGTATATTTGCATTAGCTAAAAAAATTAAATATGACGAATTCAATTATGAATTAGATTGCAGTCAAGGTAAGGAATGCTATGTTTTTTTTTAAATTCAAATCTTTAAAGAAATTGTTGATAAAGTTGGTTTATGTCCAATATGTTTTGGAAAGTTAGGTTTTAATCATAATATTGAATAAAAAGGAATAGCAAGTAAGTATAAAAAGATTTTTATTGAATAAAAATCTTTTTATACTTACTTGCTATTCCTTTTTATAAAACTTGAAACTTTTTTCGAGGTTTAAAACTCGTTTTTCCATTCACAGGAAACTCGTGTTTCCTGTGAATGGAAACACGAGTTTTAAACCTCGAAAAAAGTTTCAAGTTTTAACAAAAACAATGGTGGTAAGGAGTATGATATTAACTATCGCTCTGTTTTAGCATTTTGTGAAATTGGAAAAAGTCATTTAGCTATCAAACGTTTTAGTTATTGTATGAACATGCCTCAACCAATGTCTTTAAAATGTTACAATGTTATAAATGAAATACTCCACAGATCTTATGTTTCAGAGTCTGAAAAATCGATGAAAAAGGCAGAAGAAGAATGTTTATTAAATGATAGTTCTTCTATAAAAAATGTTACTGCAAGTTTTGATCATGGCAGCGTTGTGGATTCAGCTCTATGAATGGAGTCGTTACTGCTATTTCAAAAGGTAAGTGTATAGATGTTGAGACATTAACAAAAAGTTGTAAACAATGCCAATATTGGAAATGCAGAAAAAGGCACATCTGAATATAACTGTTAGAAAGCAGAAAACAACTGCTCTATTTATCATAAAGGAAGTTCTTGTTCAACTGCTGGTATATTAAAAATCTTTCAAAGATCCATTACTACAAGAAAACTTAGATATTCATTTTACCTGGGTGATGGCAACAGTAAATAATTTCTTAAAGTTGTCATAAATAACCCTTATCCTGGAATAACAATAAAGAAAAAAGAATGTGTTGGCCATGTGCAGAAAAGAATGGGAAAACGTTTATGTGCGATAAAAGTTTCTCTCAAAGGAAAAATACTTTCTGACGGAAAAACAAAATCGGAAAAAAATTGTACTAATAAAGTCATAAGCACACTTCAGAACTATTATGGTTGCGCTATTAGAGTTAATAAAGGAAACTTAAATAGCATGAAAAAGGCAATAGCTGCAACTATCTATCACTGTTCAGAAAATGCTTCACCTGAAGAACGTCATAAGTATTGACCATTGACTTCATGGTCTAAATACAAGACTGCCATTAAAAGTAAAAACAATCAATATAAAAGAAAAGTCAGTTTCCTGCTGCTATTGCAGATAAAATCAAAAATATTTTTAGTTATAAAGATTTAGGCAATGATACTTTACTTAAAGCTCGTCTTGCTGGTGAAACACAAAACGTTAATGAAGCTTTGCATAGTTTAATATAGAAACGGTGCCCCAAAGAGGTTTTTGTTGGAAAGTCATTAATTAATATAGCTGTATCATCTGCAGTGCTATGTTTCAATGAAGATGGTTATGGTTTATTAAGTATTCTGGAAATACATCTGTTCAAATAAAGAGCAATCTTGTTATTTTTGACTTGAAATCAGCGATTGATAATTCAAATGTGCCTGTTTGCCGATACCGTGATTTAAATTGTAGTATTAATGATTTTCTTTCAACCTTAGCAGAGAAAAAATTACTTGGAAATGTTTTGGGTGTTACGAGGCACTTCTCCAACAAGCTGTTCGATTTTGCAGTTGTGTTTTAAGTTTTCAAATCAAAGGTTTTGTTTTAAGTTTTCAACTAAAGTATGTTTGTAAGGTACACGTTTTAGTACAGAATATTCCAATCGGCACACAGGAATGGCTGTCAAAGCGCTATTGTTCTGCTTGGTAAGCACCTAGCTGCAGGAAGAGGGGAGTTCGATTCTTTCTATTTGCAAAAATGCAAAACTCCCGGAGAAGATATTTTTACTGGCAACGTCATCATAATTATTAAGGTCTCCAAGAACTCTAATCAAAACCCTTTACCTCGATATCAAAACGTTGATGGACTCACTCTTCGGTTCAAAAATCAAGGCCAACCCGAATCTAACCCTCCAAAATCAACAATTCAAAATCAATCGTTTTACCTTCAAGTTCAATACAACCGACTGTATCGCAGATCAATAGCGCAAATGTAGACATTGATGTTAACAGTGGCAGTGTTGATATCAATGTGGACATTGAAACTGAAAAAGAAAGTCTTTTTCAGTATCAATGTCCACATTGATGTCTACGATAGCCAACTTTGGCTATAGTAGACATTTTTTTTCATTGAAAGCTACGATAGCCAACTTTGTACGAAAAAGATATCGTAAGATTATTTCTTCTTCATGTTTTTTTCGTTTCAGTTTCCTTTTTTCAGCTTTGTTCTCAAATCGGAACTTTTTCGTTCTAAATCTTTATTTTTTTCTTTCTGCAAAAAAAATCTTTTTTCTCGAGCTTATTCTGTTCTATTTTTGTTTTCACATTAATTATGCATGTCACATTATTTAATAAGCGCTTAAGCTGTGGTAATTCGTATTGTTGTAGTTCGCGCTTTTGTGTACAACTGTATGGTCCAGTGCGTCCATCTGTTTGTATTACGCCAATTAAATCGATAACTCGCGCACTAAGAATTAGACTTATATGTCGTTTTTTTTACGTCAGGTCGTAAAATTATTACACGTATGTTTAAGCTACACGAGTTTTCAAATTAAGAAAGCTGTTCTTCTTCATCATGGCTATTAATATTTTAACATGCAACATAAACGGTCTAAACGACCAATTGAAACGTGACAATTATTTTGGTTTTCTTAAAAACTCCTCCTTTGATGTTATCCTCCTTCAGGAAACAAAGTCTGGACCATGATGATAATAATAAATTATCATCAAGGTATGATTTTTAAATGTAAACATTTAAAAATCATACCTTGATGATAATTTATTATTATCATCAAGGTATGATTTTTAAATGTTTACATAGCTTATATATGTTCTATGTGTGTATGCTTATTATTTATCATATTATATTTAGAAACTGGTGTCACTACTTTGATCAGAACTTTGTTTGAGTGACACCATCCTTATCAATCATTTAGTTATTGTTATTAAATACTTATAAATAATTTACTCATTATTATATTATTTTATATTATTATGATTTATATATATATAAATATTTATATATATATATATATATATATATATATATAATATATATATATATATATATATATATATATATATATATATATATTATATATATATATATATATTATATATATATATATATTTATATATATACATATATATATATATATATATATATATATATATATATATATATATTATATATATATATATATATTATATATATATATATATTTATATATATACATATATATATATATATATATATATATATATATATATATATATATATATATATATATATATATATATATATATATATATATATATTATTAAGCAATTATTTTTACTTACTACAATCAAGTTATGAAATTTTTTATTGTCATTACAAGCGATTATTATTATTATTCTATTTATTATTATTATAATATTATTGAAGATTTAAAAATGGAAAATAAATATCTTGTTGTTGTCGTTGTTACTGTTAAGCAGTGGGGTGAAGAATGGACTGGCGAGTCTATTTGGAACTCTAGTTTGAGTTACAGTTGTGGCGGGGTGGCAATTCTCTCTAAATCGAGCATTTTGTTAACCGAACTAAAAAGGGACACTAACGGTAGAATATTAAACGCCATGATAAAAATTGATGAACACGTAATGCAGGTGCTGAATATTTACGCCCCTAATGTGCCGACAGAAAAGTGCCATTTTTTTGGCAACCTTGGAGACTTCTCGCATGTCACAGGACTACCCGTTCTGATGGTCGGGGATTTTGACATGGTTGAAAGCCTGCCTCTTGACACAGAGGGCTCAAACAATGCTAAATATCACATCTATGGCATTGCTGATCTCGGGGTCTTATAAGGTAAGTATAACCTAGTAGATGTTTTTGTTATAAGTTTCCCAACAAAAGAGAATTCACATGGCGCAATCAGACGGTTAAATGTAGACTCGACAGAATCTACTGTCCTGATATAGTCGCCAAAAAAACAACATATACCAAAATTCTCACCAACCCTTTTTCCGACAACGAGTTCGTGTCAACAAGTATCAATTTTAGTAAAGTTAGGAGAGGACCAGGATACTGGAAATTAAATTGCTCCCTAATGGAAATTGAGGTGCATTGGCAAAAAATTGAACTCTTAATTATTATTATTATTATATAATCTTTTTCGCCAATATAATATTTTTTTTTTAACAAAACTGTTAACGTAACAAATTGACTGGAGCAAGCAGAAGACGCTGGTCTTATCATCTTGCCCCGTTTTTTTCAATTATGTTTTACAATAAATATCAATTAAATATAAGATAAACACAAGTTAAAGATTGGCAAACTAAAAAACGGTCCTATAAGTCTATTTCAAAATAGTAGGACGACTGCAAAATTTTTGTAAGGGCTAAATTACAACACATATCGATACAGGAAAGTGCGAAAAACGAAAAACAAATCAAAAGGATTGAAAACGAAATTCAACTGGAGCGACAAAACGCTAACCCGAATTTAGATAGCATCAAAGAAAAATCACGATGCCCTTTTCTAGCTCCAGTTTTCAGGAGCATTTATTCAAACGAAACAAAAACTAATTGAAGAAGGAGAAAAACCTTGTAAATTTTTGTATAGTTTGGAAAAAACTTAACAGCGGAACAATTAAAACACCGAAATTTGCAAGAATGACGGCACATTGACGAGTGAAACTGGTGAAATACTCCCTAACAACATGTTAAAAATATATTTACACCAAAACAACTTTATGCAAAGACAGCCAAAACTATGGCTTTTCATACATCACTAAACTTTTGAGTGATGATGAAAACCAAATTTTAAAACCCGCCTAACAGCCACTCTATGAAAAATTCAATAATTTCACTGATTCCCAAACAAACTAATCTTACTAAATGCAAAAATTGGAGGCCCATATCTTTAATTGGCGCTGATTACAAAATAATCACAAAAGCGCTGGCCTTAAGACTTGCAAAAGTAATGGGGAAAATTAAAGAAACATATCAAACTTGCGGAATTCCAGGTAGAAACATTTTTTCAAACTTACATCTAGTACGTGATCTAATAGATTACGCAGAATTCAAAAAACTGCCAATTTCATTTTAACAATATATCAAGAAAAGGCGTTTGACAAAGTCGATTGTGCATTTCTGCTCCAAATTCTCCAAAAATTCAATCTCGGAGAAAATTTGTCTCTTTTATTAACTTCTTATATTTAGAAGTTTTGGCAACTGTTCTGAATTGCGGCTTCCTGTCGACCTCCTTTCCTACGGAAAGGGGAGTTAGACAAGGCAACTCTCTCTCTTTTGCTGTATGTTTTTGGTGCTGAAGCTTTGGCTTTGGTGATCAGAGCGGACAGCAGAATAGAGGGTTTCCTCTACTGGGAACATCAAAACCTCTAAAACAATTCAAACTTTTTTGCTAAAGGCGTAAAAATAAAATTTCTTTGAAAACGTAAAATTATTTGAAAGTGCAAGTGGTTCAGTATCAACGCCTCAAAAACTAATGGCCTTGCTCTTGGGGGTTTTGATCTCAAAATTTACAGATAATTTGATAACATAGAGTGGAACAATGACACCGGTTTCAGAATTTTAGGTGTTACTTTTTATACCAGACTAAGCGATACTACCAATTTCAACTAGCAATTAGCTCTTAACAAAATAGAGAAAAAGCTCAAGTGTCTGGAACTGTGTACTTTGTCACTTAGGAGAAAAACTGTTTTGATAAATACATTAGCAATGTCAAAAGTGTGGTTTCTAGCAAACGTGTTGCCCACTCCTGATTGGGTAATAGAGCGTTTACATAGGATCATTTTCAAAAATCTGTGGCAAAAGACTAATTTCAATCCGGTCAAACGATAGACACTTTTCTTACCCGTTAAAGGCGGGGGTCTCGGAATATTATCACCAAAGAAGCAAAGTCTTGCGCTCCGCCTCAAAACGCTCTTTCAAATAAAAAAAAATGCGAAGAGGACAAAACTCACGATTCTTACTACTTTTCAAAGTATTGGGTGGCAAGTTAAGTTGTAAAGTTTACTAAACAAAATCAGAGCTGGAATTTTTTAAGACAAAACACATTTCCAAAACTCTGGGACAACAAAATGTCTCAGTACTACAAAACCACAATTGAAATCTTAGGCAAACATGGGTTTATATCCCCCTAAACTTGTTTAATATCCCCCTAAAACTAACAATAAACTTTTTAGAAGTGGTAAAAACAAAAGACAGTCGTGTCAGCCTAACGTTTCTGGAACAGTTCAACAAAAAATGATGCTGTGGACCCAGACTTGGAAAAAAAATTTTACCTCATATGGACCGACAAAAAACATCCTCTTCCAATATCTTCATAACAACTTACCTTCTGCTGCCTTGCTTGCCAAAAGCACAAGGTAACAGATCGTTAAAAACAACAAATGTAAAACTTGTAGAAAAGTTGAGGCACATCTTTGCCTATTGTCCTCCTTCGGTTATAATATGGGAATACTTTAAACATGTATACAACTCCTTGACATCCCAAAACAACTTTTCTCCAATAAATTTCATATTCTCGATTGAAACTGCGAATTTATCGGAGAAAAACCCTTACTCGCAGCTGCTGTTGACAGTCACTCAAACCATTATGAGTGAAATATTGAACAGCAGATGCCACCATATGTTTGACAATTCGAAAATTGACCCAATGGCAGTGATCAGGATAATTATCAGAAACATCAGAAATTTTATTACTTTAAAATAGAATTATCATGTCCGTAGAAACACCGCGGACATTTTTTGTCAATTTTTTTTGTATTAAAAACATTTTTTGTCAAATAGAGAATGGGAACCTGAAACTAAACATATGAGCTGAACTAATACACTGGCTCATAGCAAGAACTAGACGTTTAGTTAAGTTTTCCTGTTCCCTGCAAATAAACTTTTCTTTTTTACAACAAAAATATAGTTATTTATAATTAGACAATCACTGCCAGCGCTTATTTTATCATATATAATCTATTATTTGAATGTTTTTTGTACCTTTCGTAACGTGGTGTTTGCGTAAAAGTCCTGTATTTTTTTATTTATATTTTACTTATTAAAATCTTTACTTACTAAAAATATTTAATTAATTTTAATCAACTTCTTCTAAAACCTTTTCTCATATTATCTATTTCTTTCCGCACAACGGCTCAAAAATAAAAAACACAAAAAAATATAAAATAAAAAATACAAAAAAATTAAAAAACACAAAAAAATAAAAAATGCAAAAACAAAAAAAGTATATATTGAGTCAAGAAATTATTTTAAAAATATTAGCATATATACTGTTAAATATTTTTGGAGTAATCAATGTTAAAATTATGTGAAAAAGTTTTTTTCAATTATATAGTTTAATAACATTAATATATTATTAATACTATAAACGCATGTTATAAAAATATAATAGTTGCAAAGTGCATATAGAACAAAATACACAAATAGAACTAATAGTTCTATTTGTGTATTTTGTTCTATATGCACTTTTACCACATGATACGATATTTGTCCGCTCTCTCTATGCTCTTTTTCTTCCTCGAATTCTACTGCTCTATGATTCCTTCGTTCTGCTCAAAATCGCTTAGTCTTGGCCTATGAAGCGGGTTATGATTCTCTTTAGTGAGCTGAACATGGTTTTGCCGGCCTTGGTATGTGGCCTCTATATGGCAACTAGCCGGAGGAGGATAAACCACAATACCAAATGTTGACTCGTCTTCCCTCTATATGGCAATTAGCCGGAGGAGATTAAACCACAATACCCAAATGATGATTCATCAAAAAAATGAATACGAAATGTGTATATATATATACATAAATATAAAACAAATAAATTTATTTCCGATAAAAGTTAAATCTAACGTTGTACAAACGCAAAACACAACGTTAGGCCAACGTAAAATACAATGCTGAATCAACGTAAAATAATACGCAATTCCAACATAAAATACAAAGTTGTTTTTTGTTTTTTGACGATGTCACATTAGTAACCAAAATGATATAAAAACAACGTTGGCGGTCGATGTTGGGCCAACGCAACGCGCAACATTGCTCTAACGTTTTATCAGCGTATGTGTGCTAGCTGGTAAACCATTATAATTCAAACCTTTAAAAAGCTACATCACTGCTTAACATTATTATATTATAATACATATTTTAGCAAACAATAAATTTCGTTAAATATATATTTTTTAATATTTATTCAACTTCTTTATAAATGTAGTTTCGTCAAACATTTTAAAAAAACCCGACGAGTATAAAAAGATTTATGAGTTTTAAAAAAGGTGGATGCTCCGACCAGTTCCATTTCTCGATGTATGCAAATAAATGAATACAGTGATTATGAAGTCAGGTCTTTTTGGACAAATTTTCAAAACTGCTATAATGAAAAAAATACTTTGATAGTTGTGAAAGTAAAAGACCAAAATTGGCTTTTGGGCGGGATCACAGATATTCAATGTAGCAGTAAGTAAAAAAAAAATTTTTTTGATTATTTTAATATAGAAAGTTATATTTTTCTAAATTATATAACTCGAAAGGATTGAGGTAGGTAGAGAACTAGAAAAAATAGTAAAAGTTATAGAACTAGGAAGGATATTAATGATTGCTCAGATTCTACTACAAACAACGGATTAAGTAATATCAGGTAATATGTAAATAATATATCTTGCAATGTTCGTAACAATAAAGACTGCGATTTGGCCATGATCACTAACTATGTAAGCTAGTGATAACTACGCTAGATAACGACAACTCATTACGATAAATACATCAACTTAGCCATGAGGATTTCTTGCTTTAAAAGCTAGCAATTAGCTATCAAAAATTCGGATTCTATTTTTACGTGTTACTTATATATATTTATACCGTATACTATATTGATAATAATATTATCACGTATTATTAAAATAACGACATTGCAAACTAATACCAGATTTCATTGGAGTGGTATTTATACCACTCAAAATTTTAGTATTTTTTGTTTGTGATTATTTCTTTTTTGATTTTTATTACTTTGGTAGTTTTATCTATATCAACCATGTTGATACGAAGCTACGATATGCAACTTCGGAATAGATAATTTCGTTATGCTATAGTTTGTTACAATAGTAAAATAAAAATAATAACATTAGAAAAAAACCTATAATTAGTCGATATAAACTAAAACGTTGTGGTGTTTATACACACCACAACTTTTTAGCTAGATAAATTGACTAATTATAGGTTTATAGTTGTGTTTTACCAAGCCTATATTATCGCTACAAGCGATAATAGATAGCAAGGATGTATCCCGACAAGCAATGCTAGCCATTTTTTATCAGGCTCTCCAAAACAATCATGGTAAATATATTTTCGTCCTGAGGACAGGGGCGGATCTAGCATTATTTAAACTTTAAGATAACTAACTTCCTGACATCGAGCAAACTTTTGTTTGTTTATACTTATGTCAAATAATGATGCTTTGCAATAAAATTCTATGATTAGAGATTGAGAACAAAAAAAAACCAAAGAATTTGCTCATCATGCCCCAAACGTGAGAGCAACAAGTTGATAAAATACTTTTTATTCTAAAATAAAATATTTTTACTATTTGTACTATACTTAACTAGACTTATATTCATCAATAAATTTTAAGTTTTATTTTATAATCTCTCAGCATTCAAAAACTATGACCATATAAAATTTGTAACCCCCTCAAGTTTAGAGAAGTTTAAACTTTATATTATCATAATTTTTGAACGCTAAAACGTTTTATTTTGAAATTTAAAATTTATTGATGAATATACACCTAGTTGAGAATAGTACAAAAAACATTTTATCTACTCGTCGCTTTCACGTTTGATGCAGGGGGGTGGGGGAGCAAAAATTTTAGAGCTTTTTTTTTCCTAGGCTCCAATCGTCGCAATTTTTTGCAAAGCATTCCTTTTTTACATAATTATAAACATATAAATGTTTAGAGTTTGCTTCATGTCTGGAAGTTAGCTCAACAACCAAAAAATGCTAGATCCGCCCCTGCCACTATTTAATTTTAATTGGATCTTACAACACTGTGATTATTATTATATTTTTTCTTTAACCTCTTTTTTATAAATGTATATTGATATTGTGGATTATTATTTTTTGAATTTACTTTATACGCGTATATATATAGATAGATATGTTTACGTATGTATATATAGATAGATATGTTTTAAATATTTTTTTATTGGTATATTTGTTAATATTAAGTCAATATATATATGTGTGTGTATGTATGTATGTTTGTATATATATATATATATATATATATATATATATATATATATATATATATATATATATATATATATATATATATATATATATATATATATATATATATATATATATATATATATATATATATATAACATGTATATCGATGGTCAATAGCACAAAGGGAATACGTCCACAAACCATTGTTTTAAGAAATCTGAATTTGAAAGTTTGATAATCTATAAAAATTTGAGATTTTTAAATTGTCATGATTTTTAACTCAACACATTCTTCAATTAATCATGTCTTGATTTAAACTATTTTATTTTCATCTGTTTTACATATTTTAATACAATATATGTTAATTTGACAACCTGTGTGGACATATTACCATTATGCACAAATGAAGTCCTAGATATGGACATATTCCCTGTGTGCATCATACATTTTATTTAACTACAAAGAAACTAATCTTCCATTTGATATCAAATTCTCTTTGATAATAGAATAAAATAAAATGGATTGAATGAAACTAGAATTTTGTTTCATTCGATCTATTTTATTACATTTTAGATTTAGATTTGTACAGTTCCTAGTACCTACTGGTTCATTTACGTTGAAATATATCTATATAGCTTAAAGCATACCTTGTTTTAGTTATTTTTGTTTAAGAGTGCTGGATTATTCCAGGAACGACTTCTTCCACTCCTTCGATTTGATAACACATTGATTATTTTGAAATCTTCATCCCAAAGGTCATTTTTATAAAAAATCAAATTGGGATCTGATTTTTGAAACTGAAGCCACTTGATTTTCAGCCACTGTACTGGTTCCCCAGTTTTATTAATATTCATATTAAAAACGATATTTTTATAGAGCTCTTTTACATCATAAAAATCATTATGATGCATGACATTTGTCATGTATGGCTCTGGACTTCGCCTGGCTAATTCCATCAACAGTCTCCATTCAATCACGCTATATATTTTTTTATGCTTTTTTGCACGTTCAATTGTTGAATGAATGGAGTCTGCCTATAAATAATAAAGTTTATGGAGCCTGGAGTGCCCAGGCTCCATAAACTTTAAATCGATTTTCTCCAAAGCAAAATTGTTGACAGCATAAAGCATTGCTGTGGCTACGTATTTGTTTCTATTCTGCCCACCGCATGTATCAGAAAAACTTGATATATGCTTAACAGTATCAGGCAAGGATGACAAATATTTGAGTAGGCAAGTACTCAGTTCGCAAGACCCCTTTCCTCCATTTGTTTCATCCCACAAAAAGCAATGCCCATCCGAATTATGCCCCTCAAATATTGTAAAATTATAAACAATCAATTTGCGTTTATAGAATGTTTGAGCATCATCGGCATGTGGGATTGATAGTATGCTCTGCATATCAAATGTTATGGCCCGAAAGCCTTTATTTGTTTGGCTTTTTTCTAACCAGCCTCTTTTGATTGCAGAGCCTCTAATTCCCATCTTTTATGAAAGGCATGCTCCTCTTCGTGGGATGATTTGTCAAGCAAATATTGCACTTAATGCATTGGTCCTTTTTGGGGCAGTAAAATGCCAATAGAGGATTATAATTATTGAACACTAAATTTGAAGGTGTCACATAAAAACTTTAGACACACACGTATATTCATGTAAGTAAGACCTCGCAATAGAATGTGTTTTTTCTGCCCCTTCACTTCTTTGCCTCCGTCTTGAAATTGTATTGTTCTCCACAAATAGAGAACTGATATTTTATTTTATGAGCACTTGCATCAGCCAATGCATAATATTGAGTGCATAAAAGTCTTCTCATATCGTATGATATATTTGCTACGCATTGAAATTTGCACTTACAGTCTGTATCTACGGGTATTTTTTCAGCTATTAAAATTCCTTTTTTATTCACGTAAGGCTTTTCAGCTACTCTATTGTCTCTTCTGACATTTCTTTTCCACTTGGAAGGATCTGGACGTCTGTTCCTTATGTACACTGGAAAAACAGGCATGGTTATTTATGTTTGCTAATTTCAACAAAGTTTTTCACTTTTATTTGCATTACTAATAATTAAAGTACCTGAAATGTTGGATGAATCATAGCTTGGCACAGGCAAACATTCTGATGACGTGAATGTAGATACATTCTCTGTTGTACACATGAGTATATCATCGTTTACAGTGCCTATAAATAAATAAAAAAGTTATATTTGACTTGAAAATGTGTTGCATTGATTTTTTTTAATAATTATAAAGTGGTGTATAAATTACCTGAGATTGCATGGGCATTAATATCCTCATTCGACAGAAATATATTTGTTGTCGTGGATGTAAGATATTCATCAATTACAATGGCTAAAAATAAAAAAAAAGTTAAGTTTGCCTTGCTGTGAGTTGTATTGAATATTTGGAAATAATTGTGAAGTGTTATTGTATATTATAAATACCTAAGCCTGCATCGACTGGAATTCTATCAGAGACGCTCTCACTTGCAACGCTGAAATCGCCTCAATTGGTGTTTCTGAGTTGTCAACATTATTCTCAATATATCATTTTATTAGGTATCACATTCACAAATTCTGAAGGAAACATTTCTTACATCTCATGATCCAAATATTGAATTTCAACATTAGGAAGGAAACCTAAAAAACAAGAGTTTTATAATTTAAAAATGTCATGATGATACTGTATAATATAAAGTTAGAAACTATTAAGAGTATTTTTACTTGTTTACAAACTTGTACCAACACGTGGTTGTTCAATGGTTCAATCTTTTGGTTTGTTTAACATTTCAAAAATTAACTTGCTTCTTGTACTTTGATTAGGAAACATTGTTGAGTTTTTGCACTTATACTAATATAACACAAAAGTAGTAAAACTAAATTATACTGCACTAAAATAAACTATGATAAAATAAACTAATGCGTAAACCTAATCTACACAACGTAAGAATGTTTATTAACAGTTCAAAAAGTTCACAAAAAGTACCACTTATAACGTTTCTTTCAAATTACTCTCAATATAGTACGTTTATCTTAATATAGCACGTTTATCTCAATAAAAAGTAACAAAATCAAGCAAAATAACTCCAATACTTTTAAAAACACCACGACACGACGTTTGTTTGCTTTCATTAAAATTGACGTTTTAAATGATCAGTGTTTCTAGCTATGAAAAATATAACTGCCATCTTTGTTCTCAGAGAGCACTTCATATAACAGAAAAACCGTCAAAACAGCTACAATATATTGACTTCATTTTCAAATAATGAAGTCGTAATTATTTAATCATTTCAATTTATTTAAAAGTTCTTTATTATTAATTTGATATAAATATAAGATATATAAATGAATGCGGAAACGCCTATTAGTACGGAATAGCATATCATCATAATATGATATACTATTATACTATATACTAGCTTTTGGTATTGCCATATTATGGCAATACCAACAGCTTGTTTGCTGTGAAAACGTGACATATTACCATAGTTCACCACAATGAAAGCGCGTGTTCGTTATGAAATTTTTGGGCACAAAAGACATATTAAACATATTACTTTTATGCACATAAAGAAGTGATTAAAATCCGGAGCACAAAAGATACATTGGACATATTACTTTTATGCTCATTATATAACGTTGATATGGACATGTTACCTATTTGTTTTGTTAAATATCTTCCGATTGGTTGACTGTTGAAGGTTAATATTTGTACCATAATATCCTTATCTCTTACTGAACGAAATGCGCACAATAACTCAAAACCATAGAATGTTGCACGTATTATCTTTGTGCTCTTGACCATCGATATGTATATATATATATATATATATATAATATATATATATATATATATATATATATATATATATATATATATATATATATATATATATATATATATATATATATATATATATATATATATATATATATATATATATATATATATATATATATATATATATATATATATGTATGTATGTATATATATATTTATTCTAAGACATGTCAATATCCAGATATTTATGTATATATATCTAGATGTTGACATGTTGTAGTAAAATCGCAATGTTACAATTCAATTATTATTATTATTTTTCTTTTTTATGTATATTAGCATATACATCTATCAAAATTAAAGACTGGAGCTTTTTTTATAAATCATTTATTTATCAAAGTTGTTTTTAAAATATATAGCATTTTACTATTGCATATTTGTTTAGATCTACAAACTTTATCAAGTAAGAAAACATTTGTATTTACAACATATCCAGATTTTGAAATGAAAACTAAAGATTTAAGCAAGACACAACCTTGTTTAAAGGAAACGTCTGGAAGAAGACCCTGTTTTGGTCTTTAGGAGTTTACTTTTGAAGAATATGAAATTTCAAAACAATATCATCGTTATGGCTATGATATTAAATACAAAACTGTAATCAAAAGCAACCTTTTATTAGGTGTTCCAAATGGAACAACGGTGCATATTCAAAATATGCAAGTTTTTTATTTGACTTAAGTTATATATAAATATAAGTATATGTACATATATATATATATATATATATATATATATATATATATATATATATATATATATATATATATATATATATATATATATATATATATATATATATATATATATAATTTTTTAACATATATATAATTATATAATATATATATATATAATTATAAACATATATAATAGTTTTGATATATAATGTTTATTCTATATAATTGATATTAATATCCAATTTAATTCATAATGAAACTGTTTGTATTTAAAAGTTTAAACTAATCGTAATTTAAATCTAAATTAAGGTTGTGATTTAGCGTTTTAATCTTATTAAGCATGACTGGGACATTGAAATAATTTTAATAAGTTCATGCCCGTAAAAGCTTTTTTTTTATGATGCCGTTCATACAAATAAAAAACACAAAGAAAATGTTTTCATAAAAATAAAAAAAATAAAAAAACGATTTATATAAACAGACAGGGGCTCAAAGAAGATATCCAGCTATCTCACTTACGTTGGGCCGACGTATGTATAACCATTGCGAACGTCGGCTGTTTTTTCCTATGCAAAACCAACGTTGATCCAACGTCATTTGTTGATGAAATTAATACCGACGGAACGAAAAACCGCTGGCACATTTACAGTGGTAAACGTATGTAAAAACATTCCAACAAGTTGATTGTTTTTACAATGTAAACCCAACGTTATCAACCCGATGTTGATTTAATGTGTCTAAATCAATGTTGAATTAATGTATTTAAAAACATCGCAAAAAGTTGATTGTTTTTACGGTCTAAACCCAACGTTGATCCAATGTATATAACTCAACGTTGATTCAATATATATAAATTAACGTTGATCCAATGTATGTAAAAACATTGCAAAAGTTTGATTTTTTTTACAATCTAAACCCAACGTTGATCCAATGTTATAAACTCGTCGTTGATTCAATATGTATAAACCAACGTTGATTTAATGTGTATACATTAATTCAACGTTGATCCATATACAGTGGAACAACGTTGGATTTTATACAGTGGATTAACGTTGCGTTTGCATCGAGAAAAGGCATATATACAAATATACATTTGTATAATTTATGATAATTATTTTTCATTCAAATATTTCAGTCGATTATGGAAATATATTTTGCTTTTGTATTTTTCTCTTTTTTGATGAAATATCAAGTCACAAGCAAAACAAACATAAATTATGTCTGTTTAACCTGATGAGTGATGGTAATTTAAAGTTGTGCTTATGTAAAATATAATGTTGAACCAACTTAAAATGCAACGTTTTGCCAACGTAAAATACAACATTGTGTCCACGTAAAATACAGCGTTGAATCAACGTTGTTTTAGTTGTTGGCGACGTCGCATTTGTAACCAAAATGATGTAAAACAACATTGACGGTCGACGGCTGGGCCAACGCAACTCACAACATTGTTCTTACGTTTTATCAACGTATGCGTGCTAGTTTTTCACATTTTTTTCATAGAACCCCTATTTGGACTTTTAACAAGTTGAAAGTAAAATAAAATTATTTTAAAAAGTTATAAAAAACTCCGTTAAAATAGGCATCTCGTTACACATTTAGAGTAAAAGACAATAAATAGAGTAAACTTCTATAAATAAAAATTAATTTACATAAAAAATAAAATAAAACATAAGTTAAATTTAACAAAAAGGTTTGTATATCAAATTTCAAAGTTATCATTTGTTTTCAAAATTTCTCTTTTTATATAAAACGTAATTAAATTTACTGATTTGAAACTTAAATGAATTTACTGACTTACTATACTCAACCTATAAGATTGCTAAGGATCTAAAATTCATAATCTATAACCAGTTGGTTATGGAAATGTTCTGATGTTGGCAGTGACAGATCTAGGGGAAGGGTGGTATGCATCCCCTTCCCCACCAGAATCTGAAAGTCCTAAAATATCTAAGAAATTGAGAACTCTTTTTTTGAAGAAACGCTAATGTGCATACAAAAATATTTTAACATCTCCCTCGCCCAAAAAAAAAAAATAATTTTTAAAAGTATCTTAATCTGGTACTCAAAAGTAGCGAAATTTTTCAAAGACATTTATTTTTTAAACTTTTTATTAAAAAACAGTAAAAAAACTAAAAATTTTTAAAAACTAAAAATTAAAAAATTTGAAAAATATTTAAAATTTATTGCTTTCATACAATAAATTTTCTTAAAATAAAAAAAATAAAATAAAATTACAAGTTAAGAAATATAAATTAGTAAGTGAAGAAGTAAAGAAATAAAAATTCAATATATTAGGAGCGCAGATACTCAAAGAAGAGCTTCAGGTCTTGTCACAGAGAACCGTTCAAATGAAATTAAAGCATCAACCATACTACTAGTATTGAATATTTCGGGAAATTTTTCGCGAAGTTTTGCTTAAAATTTCACGAAATTTTTAAATATTTTTTATTGCAATAAACTTACAAAGTTTTGAAAAATTCTTTTCATTGTTTTAAAAATATGCGTTTTATCATCGTAGTATTGAGGCATTCTTAAAAAAATTTATCCAAAATTTAAAAAAAAATAAAAACCAGATTAGATTTGTGCGTCCGTGGTGCAGTAGTTAGAGTGCTTGGTTTGAAGCAGAAGCAGGAGATCGAGGTTCGAAACGAGCTCTGGACATATTCTTGCGTCACGGTAAGGAAGGAGACATGAACTTTCTGGTTAAATGCACTTCCATGGTGCTCTGTGACAAGACCGTTAGGTCTTCTTGGGGCACCAGAATAACAAAAAGAAAAAATAAAAAATTATAATAATTTATCTAAAAATGACATTAGAAAACACATTTGATATGAATTTTCAGTGAAATAATGATAAATTAATTTCCACACACACACACACACACACACACACACACACACACACACACACACACACACACACACACACACACACACACACACACACACAAATTGCCTACTTGGCCGTATTGGTTGAAAAATAAGTTATACATTTAAACCATTCTAAAGTATAGCATAATTTTTTAAATTATTGATTGATAAAGTCAAAAGTGCCCTTTATAAGTTCAAAAGTGCAAGGTTGTGAGACTCAAGTTTTAAAAGCACTTATTTAAACATAGCGGCAGAATTTATGAACTCGAAATCTATCATATTTTTAAATAGTTCAAATTTAGCAAAAGTGTTTCTTTACTTTTTGCCTCTCATTAATAAATAACATTTTTAAATCAAGAAAAAGTTGTAAAATACTGCAAATAAATCAAGTCTCTTTATATACAATTTTGCAGTTTACATGTTTTACAAATGATAGCAGTTCGCAAGAATATTTATTAAACAATGCCTCAGTTAAAAAAGCGACACCATTTAAAAATTCTCTTGAAACAAAAAAATTATTTAAGTAAGAAATTAAAACAACTTCGTCTCAAATAAAAAATAACAAATCGCCTGGTTCAGATGACCTCACTATTACGAAATATTACAAAACATTTTTTGACTTGATAAGTAAAGATCTAACGGCAGCACTAAATAATGGATTAAGCACAGACGAAATGACTTGCTCGCAAAAAGAAGCGTTAGTTTATTGTATTTTTAAAAAAGGAGAAAAAATGGCATAAAAAATTGAAGACCAATATCATTGACTAACGTTGACTATAAAATAATAACCAAAACAATTACCAACAGACTGATAGATATATTACCAAATATAATAAACAGCAATCAAACAGCGTAGATTAAATATAGGACTATAAACAACAAGTCAAGTTATACTCGTGACATAATATACATTGCTAATAGATAAAATTTGCATTCTCTCCTTAAATCTGGTAAATGCTGTCGACACTTTCTATCTTAAAGGTAAAAAAAAGCATACATATAATTCTTGTTTCGGCCGTAACAAGAACTTTTATTATCATTTCTGGCAAATCCGGTTCCGACCGGAATTCAAATTTTCTAATCCGGTACACCCCTAGATTTGATAAGGATTTTGTAGATCAGATAAAAACAATTTATAATAAAATAAACGCTAAAGTAAAAATAACTGGAGAAATTTCTATGACTTTCGCAAGTCATAGAAAATTTGAGAGGAGTAAGGCAAGGTTGCCCTTTATCCATGATTTTATACATCATACAAGCAGAAATTTTTTTCAACACATATAAAACAAAATAAAAGCATAAAAGGAATAACTATAGGCCAATAAGAAACAAAAATTCAACAATATGCCGACGATACTAATTTTTATTTATGCGGTGATATCTCTATTGAAAATAAAGGTAAAGCCCTAAACCTTAATTATAGAGCGACAAGTAATAAAATTAATTTAGCAAAATGTCAAGGCATTTTGTTGAGAAGAAATATTTTTGCAGAAAAGAAACAGTTTCTAGATTTTACTTGGGACAAAAATCATTCAAAAGCCAGGGTGTACTTTTTTTTAACACAGGAAAGTTTACTAATGAAATGAATTGGAATAAACGCTTTATTAAAACGGAAAATACTTTAAAGAGATGGGAAAAGTATATATTATCTCTTATAGGTAAAAGACTAATTATTAATACTATAGTAATACCTCAAATTTTTCACTTGGCTTTTATTGTTCCTATTTCCCAAAAAACATTTTATCTAGAATGAAGGCTAAATAAAAAACTTTATAGGTTTATAATGAAGTTCATAATATTCAAAACTTCATAATGAAAACTTAGAAGGCCCATGGAAAGAAGCCACGATACACGTACTTATCTCTTATAGAAAATTAAATCTAAATAAGTTTATTTTCAAAAGAAGTCCAGCCCAAGTTAAGGTACTTCCGCCTTTTTAAAAAAAACTATTGTTAAGCTTTTGTAAAATTAAACAAGATTACCCTTTTTTGAAACGGTTAATCTTGGTTTTTGAATAGGGTAATCCAACGGTAGCCGTTGTTGAGAAGTTTTTATTTATTTTTTTTTATTTTTTTATTTTAGGTGCCCCAAGAAGTCCTAACGGTCTTGTCACAGAGCAACGCGGAAGTGCATTTAACCAGGAAGTTTACGCCTCCTTCCTTACTGTGACGCGAAAATATACCCAAACTCGTTTCGAACCTGGATCTCCTGCATATAAAGCAAGTCTTCTAACCACTGCGCCACGGCCTCAAAATTATTATTATTACTAAAAATTATTAAGTAAGCCACCTTTTTAATAACAACAATGAAAATAGTTAAAAAAATGTTTGACCCCAGAAATGGTACACATTAAAAATGGACATTGTGTTTGTAGCAGACTTAGCAAAAACTTTTCAGCCTGGATTTTTAAATCCTATATCAATTGGACTGAAATTAAAATAAATAATATTATAACAGCACTCCCAAAAAATTGGAGAACTAAAATATTAAACGAAGGACAAAGATATCATTTGAAAAAAGCGCTTTTTTATATATTGAAGAGGAAAGAAAAGTATGAGTACAAAAGACTCTTTATAAAATTCAAAACAAGTCGAAATATATTATAGGTTTTAAGTGTAATGGGCATCAAGTACTTGCATAATTATGCAAACGGTCAGTGAAATCAAAAGAAAATTTTTTTTCCTAAAGAAACTCAAATAACTAATATATTTTAAAGCTGCGCATTTTCCATTACCAACAAATCAAAATGCTTACTGTAAAGTTTTTACTTGAAAAGTTTGAATATAAACTTAAAAGCTTGCTTATAAACGAGAGGCTATTAGTATTTAATCAAAATGAACAAAAATAAATGTAAAGACGAACTAAGAAACATTTTAAAAGGAGTTTTAAACCTAATCGCTGATATACATAACTATTTTGAATAATTTTTCATAAAAATTTTATTTCAATACTCTCTCTGAGAATTTTCTTTCTAATATAACATTAGCTACTATATATAAGTCAAAAAGTTATCATTTTAAAACAGGTTTTATTTATTTATTAACAAAAAAACTTTGTGAACTTTTATATAAACAAACGAGTTTGAAATGAATTGTGAATTAAAAGATAATGAGAGAATAAGGTAAAAAAAAAATTTTTTTTGTTTGTTTTTGCTTTTTTTTAGGCGCCCCAAAAAGTCCTAATGGTCTTGTCACAGAGCACCGCGGAAGTGCATTTAGCAACCTTTAAGTTCACGCCTCCTTCCTTACCGTGACGCGAAAATATATCCGGAGGTCGTCTCGAACATTGATCTCCTGCTTATTTAGCAAGCGCTCTAACCACTGCGCCACGGCCGAACTAAATTAAATTCAATAGCTAATACGCGGAACTATCTAAAATAGTTTCGATAGTATTTTAATTTTTGTTTTTTCATACTTTCGTTTTTTCTCGTTTTTTCTTTTTTGGTTCATAAAGAAAATCTTTGTAAAACGTTTTTATATGTATACGCCCTTATATGTAAACGCCCTTATATGTATACGTTGCCTTGTATACATATAAGGGCATCAGTATAAATTTTGTCACGCTTTAGAGGAAGGAGGGTAGGGGTAGGCAATTTTGTGACGACTTTTTACGAGGGAGAGGGAGGAGGAGGTCTCGATTTTGTGACGCAACATTTTTTTTCTTATTTTTAGTCCAGAGAAGACTTTCTTTTAATTAAAAGAGTATCTGACCAAACCAAAACCCTCAGTTGATGTATCTACGTGCTGATTGTAAAATCAACTACGCCTAAATTTTACTTAGTCGATGAGAACACTCCATTAACGGAGTAGTTACAGCCTGTTAGCGGACTGTTACGGCTGTAACAGTCTATAAGCAGTGCTGCGCTTTGTCTTTATATGGTAAGAACTTTATTTAGTTAGTGCAAAAAAGTGTGCAGCAACTAAAAAACAACCTTTGTGCACTAATTAGAAAGAAAAAAAATTCGATACCAAGAGGCGAACCTGGAACACTCGGTTAAGTAGCCTGAAGCGCCACTCGGCCACGTTTACGTTACATGTTCAAAGAAAATTATTTATATAAATAAAAATTTGTGCATGTTTATATTATAATGTATTATTAACATTAAACCGGCTGAAAAGTACTATTTAATTAACTCAAAAAAGCTCAGAAAGTTATAGACATTAGTATATTTAAAATAGCTTAGTTATAGACATTAGTATATTTAAATATGTATTTAGTAAAATTTTGCACCCCCTCCCCTAAAAACATCAAAAAAAAATTTTCAGGACAAAAAGGGGGAGGGGGGGAGGGGTAAAATAAGTTGCCTAATTTTGGGGGATTAATAAAGTGTTACGGATGCGTTACAAGGTGGGGGGAGGGAGGGGAAAGGGGTCAAAAAATGTCAAAACTGCGTGACGTGATTTATGGACTACCCCTAAGGCAAATAGCCAGATGACGTAATAAAATACGATACTGTTTGCTTCAGAAGAAATTGACTTTTTGGGCTTTACCCACAGCAATATTAGCAATGGCAAATTAGTCACACAGAGATAAACATGTTAATCTGAGTTTTCGCACTTTACAATTGTGATGATAATAATTTAACTGTTAAATAACGTTAAATAAATAAATAGGCAGCAATCCAAATAAAAAGGTTGTTAAATTTCATTATGCCTTTTTTCAGGCCGAGTGGCCAGTATCGTTAGTAACTAGATTGATTTTTTCTTTCTTAAATTTTTTTATTACTTTTTTATTTTTTTTATTTAATTGTTCTTTAAATATAGTCGTTCAAGTGTTGATAAATAAGCCTATTATTTGTTTTTGTGTTTTTGTTATTGCTGTTGCTTTTGAGTTATTTAGAGTTTTTAGAGTTTACATTGGTTTCGAAACAAAGTTAGTTTTAGACATTATAAGTTAATAAAAATTCATAAAGTTGTTAGTATTTAAAATGAGATCTTTTAATAACGTTTTCAGAGTATTTAAGTTATTCGATTTTTCCAGTTGAGTATTTTTGGAGAATAATTTGTTATATAGATAAGGACCACGGTACGAAATGGAAAAGTGCGAGAGATTAGTTTTTTTTAAAGGTACGTTTAAGTTTCCCGTTCCTCTGGTATGGTATCTATTTTTGTTATTTTTGAAGAAATTCTTTATATTGTGAGAAGGAACAAGTCCAAGTTTATATTTGAGCATAAATAACAAATTTTGGAATATATTGATTTGATACACATTTAATGCTTTCAAATTTTTTAAAAGTGGCTCAGCATGCGAGAGTCTATCCTTATTAACAACTGTTCTTGCAGCATATTTTTGTTTTCGATATAGTGTGGTTAGTTTGGATTTATAAGTACTCGCCCATGCAATATTAGCATATATGTAGTAGCTGTGTATGAACGAGAAGTATAGGAACTTTAAATTATCAGGAGACAGTATAGAACTAGCTTTATAGAGGATACCAATATTTTTTGATATTTTGGTATTTAATATATCTATATGTGATTACATGAGATGTTCTCATCAATAAGCATCCCTAGAAATTTAGTTGCTTGGGTTCTCTCTATTTCTTTAATATCTTTATTTAGCGAAGGTAAACCGGGGCAAAGTGAGACAATTAGCTTTGTACAGAATTGTTTTGAAATGATTCAGTAATTTTGTTTAACTATATTAAAAATTTCATGTTATTTTTATGTTTTAAAGTAGTTTCCATCAGTTTTTTTATATAATATGGCATAGAAATGTGTTTTTAACGCTTCCGAGATTTAAAACCACTTTTCTATGCCAAAGCTTGCGTCAAATTGATTGAAAAATCAAAATTAATTTTTTTTTCTTATGTGGAAAAAATCCACGTACGCTGCCATTTTTTACCCCAGAACAAACATAATATTGAGTTTGTAATCATTTATTTGTTACCTTTCAGCTACCGTTTTTTTTTATGTCAGATTATTTTGTTTCAAAGATATTAAAAAAAAAAATCAAAGTAAACGTTTAGGATACCGTAAACCGGGGTTACTTTGAATAGCGGGGTAACTTTGAATATAAATCTTTTTTTTCTTCTGGCTGTAATTATGACAAGTATTTATATGTAACTGTTTGAACCTGAAGCATAAAAATATCAAAAATAGTTTATATTTTTATTATTTATAGTTTCACTTTGTTTATTGGTTCAAATTGTTCCTTTAAAAATCATTTAAATATATCGGAAATTTTTTGTAAAAAATTGAGCCAGAATACTTTGTACACTGCCTCAGCTCGTGTAGCAGCTTGTTGTCTAAGTTTAATATTTCTTGTTTATAAAAATCGCAACAACCATTCCACGAAACATGCAGTAATTGATCTTGCCAACCAAATTTTAAATGGTTTTGATAACGACAGTTACACACTCGGAATTTTTCTAGATCTATCAAAAGCATTTGATACTGTCAACCACAAGTTTCTAATTTATAAACTACACAATTATGGAGTAGTTCACTCCAATTTAAAGTGGCTGCAATGTTATTTACAAAATTGTAAACAAGGAGTACCATATGACTTAACATGTTCCCCATTTGAATCAATAAATTGCGGAGTTCCCCAAGGATCAATACTTGGACCCCTGCTGTTTTTAATTTATATTAATGATATTTATTTGTCTTCAAAAATACTTAATTATATTATTTTTGCTGATGACACAAATGTTTTCTTTTCTGACTCAAATTTAAAAAATATTTTTTATATTGTAAACACAGAATTAATATATCTTAATGAGTGGTTTGAAGCAAATAAACTTTCATTAAATATTGAAAAAACGAAATATATTTTGTTTGCTAAGTCATCTAAATCCGAGAACCTTCCACTCAAATTACCTGAACTAACAATTAACAATATTAAAATAAAAAGAGTTTTTTCAATGAAAATACTAGGAATAATTTTCGATGAGAATTTAAATTGGAAAAGCCAAATAAAGCTAGTCGAGAACAAAGTTTCAAAGACCCTGGGGATTATGTACAAGACAAAACATCTTTTAAATAATTTATGTTTAAAAAATTTATACTTTTCATTTATACATAGTCATATTAACTATTGTAATATTGCCTGGGCAAACAATCATTTATCTTTCCTAAAAATTATTTATACAAAACAAAAGCAAGCAAGTAGATTAGTTTTGGGCGCAAGTAGATACGAAAGTGCCGAGCCGTTACTCAAGGAAATAAATGCTCTAAATGTATACAAACTAAATATATACCATAACTTGTTATTTATGTTTAAACTTCAAAATGAAATGATTCCAAAATATTTTTTTAAAAGTTTCACTCGAATTAATCATAAATATGAAACAAGCTATTCAATGAGTAATTACTACATCCCACTAACATCACTCAAAAAATCTGACTTCTCGACTATATGCCGGGGACCACGCTTGTAGAATTCGGTTCTTGACGAAAATATGAAAAAAATAAAATCTATTGCTACATTTAAAAGAACTATAAAAAAACACTTACTAAATTTAAACATTACGTACATTCTCTCATTTTTTTGAAAAAAAAATCGAGAGAATAGTTTTGTATTATTAATTTTTTATGTACTTTATTTAATTTTAATATTGTATTGAATATATATATGCATATGAAGCGAATTAAATTTTTTTTTTTTTTTGTTTATTGTCTTTAATATGTATACGAATATGTTCAGATTTGTAATTTTTTATTTGTTATTTCATATTTTAACTTTATCTTAAATTTCTTCTTTTTTTAACTTTAAGTTCTTTTTTTAACTTTAAGTTCTTCTTTAACCTTCTAAAATTTCTAACCAATTTTTTTTTTTAAACCTAATAATTTCACTCTTTTATATTGGAAAATGTAAAATTTAATTGTATTTTTTTTTTTTTTGTATTTCACAAAGGGGCTTGATGATAAGTCATTTTGACTTCTACTTGCCCCAGTCAGCTTGTAATTATATATATTTGTTTAAATTTATAGATAACATTGTAAAATGTGTAAAATGACGAAAATTACATTTGCTAAAGTAATTAAAAAACTAAAATTATTAGGTAAGTAAAAACTAAATGAATTCCTTAGCCTGCTATACTTAACAACCATGGGTATACATTTTTTTGTATACATGTATACATTTTTTTGCATATGGGGTAACTTTAAATAACATTCAGAGTAACCCCACAGCATAAAATGTCAGAAACATGTAAAAATTTTAAACTTATTCTCATTTATATAAATTCTTCTTATCATGTATAAATTAGTAATATACATATAAGTTAGTATACAGTATAATATACAGTTTAAAAATAGATATTTTATGTATATATAAAGTAAGTGTACTTACTTTATATATACACAATATATATATATATATATATATATATATATATATCTATATAAATATGTATATATATATATATATATATATATATATATATATATATATATATATATATATATATATATATATATATATATGTAATTATATATATATATATATATATATATATATGTAATTATATATATATATATATATATTTCCATGGGAGCGTTCGACGGTGCAGAGGTTTGTGAGCTGGTAGGAATATTTCTTCTTTTTCAAATTTCAAAATTTTATAACAAGCTTGAGATTGGTTTATACCGTGACGACGGCTTGGCAGTTTTTAGTAATAAAAGCGGCCCTCAAATGGAAAAAATAAAAAAGCATATTGTCGAAATATTTAAATGCAATGGCTTACGGATTTCTATACAATGCAACATGAAAATTGTAAACTACCTTGACGTGACTCTAAATCTTAGTGACTGCACTTTTAAACCTTATTTCAAACCTGATAATACATTAAATTACATCCATGCTGATTCAAATCACCCGCCGAGTATATTAAAACAAATACCACGTTCGATTCAACTTAGATTGTCTACAAATTCATCTAACAAAGAAATATTTCAAAATACTATTCCTCTATATAATGAAGCTTTATTAAAGTCTGGTTATAAATATAGTCTAACATATAATCCTATAACAATATCAACTCCAAAACGGAAAAGAGCCCGCAACATCATTTGGTTTAACCCTCCATTTAGTAAAAACGTTAGCACCAACCTGGGAAAATGTTTTTTGAAACTTATTGACAAACATTTTCCTGATAATAATAAACTGCATAAAATCTTTAACAGGAACACAGTCAAAGTTAGTTACAGTTGTATGCCAAGTGTAAAATCTATTATAAATTCGCACAACAAATACATTTTATGCAACAATACAAACCTTAATCAACAGGACTGTAACTGCTATAATAAAAATCTCTGTCCGTTGTTTAATAAATGTTTAACAAGCAACATTGTATATCAAGCAACTGTTACAACTGATAATCTTGATTCATCTTCTAATGAAAAATCCTACATTGGGATAAGTGAGACTCCTTTTAAATTAAGATACGCTAATCACGTTAAATCATTTAACATTGCTAAATACAAAAATGATACTGAACTCTCAAAACATGTGTGGAAGTTAAAAGAAGCTAATTTAGTCCCTATAGTCAAGTGGAAAATTCTCAGGCGATGTAAAGCATATAATCCAACATCTAAATCTTGCAAATTATGTCTCACCGAAAAATATGAAATTCTATATTATAAAAGTACTAATTTATTGAATAAAAGGAGTGAGATTGTTTCTAAGTGTAGACATAGAAACAGATTCCTTCTGTCCCAATATGACACTGGCGATTAAAAAAGATGTTTTTCCATATTATTATTTTTATTTTTATTATTGTTATTATTATTATTACATTATTATTATTATTATTTGACGTCAGAACTCATTCCATTGTTTTTCTTTAATTTTGTAACGGTTTTTTAATTGTATTTTTGAACGGTTTTTTCTTGATTTAAATATATGGCTGATGAGTGCCGCAAACGGCATGAAACTTTAAGTACCGTAAAAAATTTTTTTTTTTTTTTTTTTTCATCTTACTTTTTTAATTATATATATATATATATATATATATATATATATATATATATATATATATATATATATATATATATATATATATATATATATATATATATATATATATATATATATATATATATATATATATATATATATATATATATATATATATATATATATATATATATATATATATATATATATATATATATATATATTTATATATATATATATATATATATATATTGTTATGAATTTAATCATTTTTAAATTTTTTATTTAGTTTAAAATAGTAGTATAATGCCACCAAAAAAAAGTTGATGCCAGGCAGTATATAAGTTATACTGAACGCCAAATTTCAAATGCTATGATAGCTATTGATAATGGTTTATCATACAAAAAAGTATCATGTATTCACGGAGTGCCTGTTGGTACTTTGCATAATAAGATTAAAAAATTTAATCCAAAAAAACCTGGAAAGCCTACAGTTTTTTCAAATATACAAGAATTAGCAATTGTACAACATGCTATTGCTGTTGCCGCTTGGGGTTTTCCTTTTGATATAACAGATCTTCGTGTATTAGGAAAAGTCGATTTTTGATATTGAATGCAGAATTGTTCCTGAGTTTTACAAAAGTTTTCCAGGAAGAGAGTGGGCCCTTAGTTTTTTAAAACGTCACAATGCTGCTCTCACTCAGCGAATGAGTCAGAATATCAAAAAGTGTCGTGCATCAGTATTATCTTCTGAAATAACAAAGTTCTTTGATAATTTAAAAATTACATTTAAGTATGATCATGAAATACAAGTTCCTTCTTGTAATGTTTTTAACTATGATGAAACAAATTTATCAGATAATCCTGGAACTAAGCGGTGTATCTTCAAAAGAGGGGTGAAATATCCAGAACGTATTAAAAACAGTAGTAAGAGTGCTACGTCAATCATGTTTTGTGGTTCAGCCTCTGGTCAAATGGTGCCTGCTTATGTTGTTTATAAAGCTGAACATCTATGGACAACATGGACTGAAGGTGGGCCACCTAATGTGTGATATAATTGAAGTAAATCAGGATGGTTTGATTCTGATTGCTTTTCTGATTGGTTTGAGATCGTTTTTGTCAGATTTGTAAAGGATCTTCCAGGAACTAAAGTTCTTATTGGTGATAATCTAAGCAGTCACTTCAGTGAAAAGGTTCTTAAGTTAGCTTCAGAAAATAATATCTTGTTTGTTTATTTAATACCAAACTCTACCCATTTATTCCAACCACTTGATGTTGCATTTTATGGACCTCTAAAAAGACATTGGAGGAAAATATTGGATCAATGGAAAACCTCAGGTTCCAAAAAAGCACAGACCATCACAAAGGATCAATTTCCTTCTTTATTAAAAACTTTATATACTTATATATATTCATCAGATCAAGAGGTAAGCAGCAATTTAAAAGCTGGTTTTAAAAAAAGTGGTATATACCCATTAAATGTGAACATTGTGAGCAATGAAGACTCTTTTTATGCAGGTCCAGTTAAAACATACACAATAAGAGAAAAAAAATCAATTAAGTCTTCATTATAAAATAATATTATATTATTTTAATAAAAATAAATTTCTGTTAAGCCAGGCTGTTGCTTTTATTAAATTTTAAAACAAAACAATATGTATTTGAGTAAGTTTTACTGTAAAAGCAAAATATATTCAAAGTTACCCCATTAGCGGGGTATGAATGACTAGTTAAATAAATATTATATCGAATCCTTTTATTTTATTATTTTTGTGAATTTGAATTATGTACGAGCCAAACATAGCCCTTATATGCATTTTATTAAATTTCGATAATGAAGGAAGAGCATATAAAAATATCTCAAAAACGTTCAAAGTAACCCCAGTTTGCGGTAGCAAGTTTATAAACTTTATAAATCGTCAAAGTAAACATTTACGATATTATTATTTTATGAAAGAATTTTATGTAAAAGTAAAACATAATTTTATTAGAAACTTTAAAAGAATATAACATAACTTTGTTGTCATTTAGCGACAAAAAAATTTTAAATGAGAAACTACAAGAGAATAACTCATCAAGCTAACTGGAACGAAGTTGACATGAAAAATGCTATTACAACATTAAAGTTGAAGCAGATGTCTTTAAGAAAAGCTTGTAAAAACTTTAGTGTGCCAAAAGATTCACTACTCGACGTGTTAAAAAGGCTTCACTTTATAGTAGTTTACATACTAATTTACTTGGAAGATTTAAAAAAGTGCTTTTCGATAACCGAGAACAATCTAAATAAGTATATTAAAGATATGGACAATTCATTTTATGGTCTCTCTACGATAGATATTAGATTGATAGTATTTGAGTTCTGCAAAAAAAATTTAATTCCAAATCCTTATAACAAAGATAGTAAATTACCTTGAGAAGACTTTGTGCGAGGCTTTTTAAAACGCCATCCTGATTTATCACTAAGAAAACCAGAAGCAGTTTCGATAAAAAAAGAGTATTTGGTTTAAACGAAGATAATATTAAAATCTATTTTAGTAATTTAGAGAATTTGTTAGATAAATGTGATTTTGAGCCACAATTTTCTAATTGTGATGAGTCTGGGTTGTCATGCATCCATAAGCCTTTAAAAGTTATCTCATCTACAGGAAAACGGTGTGTTTCATCAGTGACAAGTGGGGAAAAAGAAGTCACAACAACAATTTTATGTGCATGTAATTCTGTTGGTCATTATGTATCACCCATGGTGATATTTAAGCGCAAAAAAAATTATTACTCACAGATAATGCTCCAATTAGAACTATTTCAAGGATGCTCAGAAAATGGCTGGGTTAATACTGATTTATTTTTTGAATATATGCAATATTTTGTTAAATATGGACGATGCACCTTGATCAACAAAGTTTTACTTATATTTGACGGTCATCATACTCATACCAAAAGTTTAAAACTTATAGACTATGCTCGTGACAATGGATTGTTTTTGCTATCGCTACCACCACACACAACTCGTAAACTTCAGCCATTGAAACGTGGATCTTTTAAGCCTTTAAAAATCTTTTTTAATCAAGCATGTATGAGATGGATGCGAAACCATTCAGGAAGACAAATACAAATAGAAAATTTTGGAGAAATTTTTAAAACATATTTAAGAGCTGCTAATATGGAAAAAGCTACTTCAAGTTTTAGAAACTTGAAGTAGCTTTTTCCGATTAAATCATTTAATCACCATTTAATCGGTAAAAAGCTACTTCAAGTTTTAGAAACTTGAAGTAGCTTTTTACCGATTAAATGGGACAACTGAAATTGTCCCATTTAATCGGTATTTGTTAGAAAATGAATATCCAAGGACATCTTTGAGTGATAATAATTTTAAAATCAGGTTATTCAGGAAACTGAAATTTTACAGCAGCCAGAGTTGACTACATTATAAAGTCATGATAAATTAAAGCCAATTGAAAACTTTTCAGAGACCACTGCTACTTCATCAAGTTTTTTTGAAGACATACTTCAAATTCCAAAACTTTACCCTCCAAAAAGAAAATTAGCTGAAAAATCTCAGATTATAACTAGTTTTCCATATAGAAAAAAAATTTTACTTGAAAAGAACAATGAGAAAAAAACAATAGGAAAAAAAAAAGAATAATAAGAAAAAAAATTTACTGGAAAAGAACAATGACAATAGATTAAACAAAAAAATATTAAAAAAAAACAAAAAAGAGAAGACAATTAAAGAAATGCTTGATTGAAAAAGATGTAAACAATGAAGAGGAATGGTTTTGTCCAGTTTGTCAAGGGAAATGGTGCAATGGTATCCAAGTTGACTGGATAGCTTGTTGTGTATGTACTGTTTGGGTACACTAAGACTGCACATTAAACAATGGTTGCTTTTTATGTGAATAGATTTTATTCAAATTTTTTGACTAACATGAAACTTTACATATATATTTTTTTTATTGATAATTATTTTTAAATTCCTATCATGTTTTTTGATTTAAAAGGAAAAATTACATTATAAAATGATACCTTTGTGTTTTTATTTGCATTCTTATAATTAATTAGATCAAATTAATTAAAAATCTGCTATAATTTTATTAAAAATTATATTTTTTATTCAGTTTTTTCATCAAATGAAATCTGTCTCACTTTGCCCCAGGTTTTGGGGAAAGTGAGACAGGATAGTTGTTGTCATTTTGAATTTAATTATATACCAATGCGAAAAACCTATCACCACAAATATTTAAGAGATCATTAGACACATAATGTGCTAGTGGCATGCAAAATTTCTTGTTGTGAAACGTGATTCTTCTCAAGTTATCAACATTCTCCCTGAAAGTGTCTCAATATTAAAACTATAAAAAATTTTTTTATAGTTTTAATATTGAATAAAAATAAAAAATATTTTCAAAATTAGCATAAAGTTCAACATCTTTTAAGTGTCCTGTTGACATATTTCTGAGAAAAGTATTTTCATTATTATTAGGACCCATAGAAGTTCTAATGTCTGAGAACCTCAGGAACCTATCTAAATCCAAAAATATATTTTTCTATCCTGTTAAAACTTATAAAAAACTATTTGCATCTCAGTAATGTTTAACTTTAAATTTTTTAAAATCGCTCCACCCTAATCAGTAATTTGTAAATACTATTGCTGGTTTAGACTGAAAACCATGATTGTCGGAATGTTCAAAAATTGGAATGTTTAACTCCTTTGTGATTGTTTTTATCTCGGCAAAAGAGATATAATTTTTTATAAATTTAACTAAACGATGTTTTAGTAGTATATATGTTTGAAAATGAAGTGAGATTAATTGCAAATAAACAACCGTCAACCATTTTTGGATCTAGCCTAGCGCCAGTTAAAGTAAGGTTACCAATCTAAATAACAATTGATTACCTCCTTTCTATTCAATAAATATAACTTTTTATTAAACAGAGAATTAAAAGTTAGTAATGAAATATCTGAAAAAAATGTTCTCTTTTTTAAAACAATAATATTATTTTTATAAAAATATAAAGAGGGACTACAATACCCTTGCGTACCGCTTTTTTTTTTTTTTTTTTAATTTTATTTTTAGGTGCCCCAAGAAGTCCTTACGGTCTTGTCACAGAGCACCGCGGAAGTGCATTTAACCAGGAAGTTCACGCCTCCTTCCTTACCGTGACGCGAAAATTTGTCCAGAGCTCGTTTCGAACCTGGATCTCCTGCTTATAAAGCAAGCGCTCTAACCACTGCGCCACGGCCGCACGGCCGCTTAAACTGTAAAAAAAGTCAAGGTAAAAACTATTTTTTTTTTAGCATATTTTGAAATGTATATGCATTTGTGCTTATGTCTTCAGGAGAGAGTGATCGATGAATTAAAGTAAGTTTAAATAAATTAAGTTAAAATGTATTTATATGTTTTTTATATTTATTATATGAACCAAGTTAAATTAGGTGTTGTTTTTAACTTATCCTTTGTACCCCATAGGTATTTTGAAAGCGTGGTTGTATTTTTAAGCTTTTAGTTTTTTTAAATAAACACTTTCAAAAACCAAATCCACTTCTTAAACAATTTAACCGCAACACAATAAAAGCCAGCTACAGCTGCACAAGCAACATAGCAAAATTTATAAAAAATCACAACAACAAAATTATCAAAAGCAAATAACTTAAATCACAACTACGCTTTCAAAATACCTATTCGTTACAAAGTATAAGTTAAAGACAACACCTAATTTAACATGGTCAATCATAAAAATCGCTCCCGCCTACAACAACACAACTAAAATGCCTATTATGCTTATACGAGAAAAACTAATAATTTTATTGTACAAAAATCGTACAGAATTATTAAACAAATAAGGCAAACTAATATCCAAGTGTTGCCATGAGAATAAATTTTTTCTGGATAACTTATAGTTGTAAAAAATATGTCGTTTTATTTATAAAAAGTATATGAATATATCTATAACTATACCAATATCTATATATATTATACTGCTAATTTAGGTGAGCAGTGTGACGTCATACTAAAATAGCCTGCTGCCGAGGGCTTCAGTACATAAATGGACTGACAAATAGCCTGACTCGCAGCGAAGTGCTGCTCACTGAGAGCTTGGCATAGGGCAGCGATCTTTTCATTTATTATTCTTCGTTTTTTTCATCTTTTTCTAAAAAAGTCGTATCGATTAAGATAAGCAAAAAAAGTGAGCTAACGCTTATATATATGTATACATAAATATATGTATGGGTAAGTTTATGTATATATAAATATAAATATGTTGGGTAAGTTTATCAGAAATCCGAAACACATAGGAAAAGGTTTAGTTTTAGGTTATTCATGAATGGTTTTTGCCACAATTTGTTTTTAAACTTATTAAGGGTTGCAATTGTTTTAAGTTCATTAGTTAATGTTTTATTCCATAAGTTTGGTCATCTAGTAGAACTTGAAAATTCAGTCGTTTCAAAATAACTTTTGGGCTGAACATAAATGAGAACCTGTTATGATTTATTTTGAATAGCGGATTTATTTTGAATTGCGAATATAAATTTAAGAATCTGTTCTGATTTATTTTGAATAGCGGATAAACACTGCTTGATTCTAAGGGTTTTAGGTTGAATTTCAAAAGACATGAGGTTTTTCTTCAGATTCTATTAATATGTATACATACGAACTGAAATGTGTTAAAATTAAAATCGAAAGCGTTCCTTCTTAGTCCAAAATTGATATTTTTCGAAATCCAGAAAATAGTGCTCAAAAAACAATATCATTTGTATTATTTTAGCTATCTCTCATTAAAAAAATCATAGACCTCATGACCAACATGACCATAGAAATCCTCATGACCATTATCTTTGTCTTCAAAATGTGGTTAATTTAATATATAATAATACCTTTAATGATTTGATGACTTTACGGTTTACGTGCAACTAGAATTAGTATTTTGGGTCCGTTATATACATTACAGGTTTCAAAGCAAAATAAAATTAAAATTAAATTTTTTTTTTTTAATTAAATAATAAGATCATATATATTATATAAAAAATTTTAAAAAGTTGAATTTATTTAATTTATATTCTCATAGAGCTGTAGGTGGAAGCAACTTTTTTATAGAAATTATTGAAGCATAGCGCTTCAATGTTTTTGTTAAATTTTTATGTACAGCCTCGGATGTTTGCTCTGAAAAAAGTCCAAGAGCTTTCTAACTCCTATTGAGAAATTCTACAAGGTGGTATTTAATAATATGGAACTTCCAACCAGGTGACAATGTTTTGTCGAACACATCTTTACAAAAGTATTCTAAATATTTAGCAGTTTCAATAAACTGCGAGATATCTTTACTGTATGAAGGTTTTAGCATCATGTCAAAACAACTTTTCGCAACTGTAAAATTTTAAGTATATGATTAGAATATATATATATATATATATATATATATATATATATATATATATATATATATATATATATATATATATATATATATATATATATATATATATATAAATATATATCTTTTCTAAACATCTGCAGGGTTTCAACGCAGGGGTATAACTGAATTGGTGTTAACAACATCATTTTATTTAATAATTTGAGAACTTTACCACAGTTGGGTTCATCCAATTCGCCACCATTATAACCATGCCACATTACAGTATTTTTGTCCAAAAATGATTTCAGGCCCTCATTTACTAAAAGAATGTCAACAATTTTTGTCACAACATGCTCATACATGTGAAGTTCCGGAGGAGGGATGATATCAAGAATAAGTTTTCTAGGATCTCCCTCAAGCAAACACGGGTTAATAACATTATTGAATAATATCCTGCATCTTGGTACAGATAGTAATCTGAAGTTAAGGAGGCAAAAGTTCTCAAGTCACCTGATGAGCTTATTGTACCAGTACAGTAACAACAAAAATGTTTTCCACCATGACTCCATAATAAATTATTTTTTTATTCTGAGATTTAATGTTTTAATAGCTACTTGTAAAAATTAATAAAATTAAGCAAAATCTCTTACTGATATGCCAAGAAGTACGTTTATGAGCTTTAGGTCAGAAGCCACAAAAAATTTGAGCTGATTTAGATTAATTAATTTAGTAAGCATTCCAAGATTATGGTTATTCTCCTTGACGTTACGTGCCAAAGCTAGAATTATCACCTTGTTCACTCCTGTGTCTTTTTCGTTTCTATTTTACTCGTCTAACTTTGTTTCATCAAGAATAATCATTATAATCTGAAAATTATTAACAATTGAATAATAATTCTAATTCTATTTTTTTATTTGAGTAATATAAAGTAGCTAAAGTTACTAAACCTTCAGTGAACCCTGTCCTCCGTCAATTCCAACTCTAACAATGGCTTTCATAGGATCTAATCCACGTAAAGAGCAGATTTCTTGAACAAGTCTTGTGATATCTTCAATGTATACAACATGTTTCAACACTGAGTTTTCAAGTTCATCTTCCTTTCCATTAAAAAAAATAATTTTTTTGTAACTGTAAAACTTATTTAAAGCATGAGACCGCTTCATAACCGTAGCAATTGAATTCTTTTCAACATCTAATTGTGAAATACCATACTGTAAACAATGTGAGATATATTAAATATTATATATTTTTTGAAAAAAAAAATTAATGTACTGCCGTTTAAATTATGCTATAAAATATTTAGACACCTAAACAACCAAGTTCTCAAATCTCTAAGAATATTACAAACAACATTTTCAGGCAGATCATGAATTTTCTTGATGTCAAATATTGTATCAGTAGAAATTACTTTATTTTTTTTTGAAGCTTTGGTTTTTGTACTACAGGTAGGAGTGATCCTCCTAAAATTAGAATAAAATAATGCAGAAAGCCATTATAAATAAATAAGAAATATAATAAAAATCCACCAGTGGATAATTGTAACGAATTTTCATTCTTAACTAGAAACTTTAAAACAGTTGAGATTATTTGCTCTGACATCTTTTGATCCTTGGAAAGAATAAGATTCTTAGCACTTTGAACAGCTTATGTTCTCATGCATGGGTGTCTAATTCCCTTCCCAACTAGTTGAAAACAATCTTTGCAGAATGAGTTTAATATTTAATGCAGAGATTTTCATTTGACTCAATGATAAAAACTCTTAAGTTAAAAATCTTGTGGCTGCGCTTGTCTGATACCATGCAAAAAATTGGACATTGATCCTCAGTTGGAGCAACCCTTTCTACCTTTATAAGTAACTCTCTTCCACTTTTCCAAACCTCTTCTATCCTTTTTACATTTTTAGTGAAATATTTTAGAAAAAATTTAATAAATATAACAAAATATTTATAAAATATAAAACCTTTTTGGCATAGAGAGCATTTTTGCAACGTCAACAAAGTCCAGTCGGAATGCATTTATATCAAAACTGAATCCTTCGTGTACATAGTCTCGAACTAGTGTCACCAATGATAGCATACTGCGAAGAGAGTAGTTTTCTGATTTGTTACAGCAACAAAAACAAACTAAATCTCAGGACTCATTATGATTTTTTTTCCTTTAAAGATGAGCCATTTGATAGGTAATATTTATCTACTTTTATTGTTATTTAAAATAAATGTTTTTTAATTAAAAATGTTATAAAAAGTAGTTATATCTTTTACAAAATAAAATAAAAAAAGTTGTGAAATTTTATACAGTATTTCTAAACAAGTCATCAACCGCTTTAAGAGCTTTATTAGTGAAACTATTTAAGGTATTATTATATATTAAGTTAACCACATTTTGAAGACAAAAAAAATGAGATGTCACGTGTTTTTCTATGATTTTTGTAATAAAAGTAAGCTTAAATAATAAAACTAAAATTGTTTCTTAAACGCTAATTTTTAGATTTCGGAAAATATCAATTTTGCGCTAAGAAAGAACGCTTTCGATTTTATTTTCAACACATTCCATCTCGTACATATACATATTAATAGAATCTAAAGAAAAATCTTGTGTCTTTTGAAATTCAACCTAAAACCCCTAGAATCAAGCAGTGTAAAGTATTTTAGGAGATATATTTTTATTAATTTTGAAGATGATAGATATTTAGGTAGTAGATAAAAAAAAATTAAAAAAAATTAATAAATATAACGACCCACTTTGGAAATGATTCTGATTGCATGCTTTTTTTTTCAAATAGTTTTTTTTTCTTTATTTTATATGCACTGCACCGAGCAATGTTTGCCTATTTAAGATTGCAATGAATGAATAAGAAATTGGATTTAAAAAAGATTTTGCACTACAAAGTAGGCCAATGTTCTTTAAGATTTTATATTTGAGATTTAGGTGGCCTCTTCACGTCACATTTTTGCCAAAAAGTCCACTAGAAATTTAAACTTGATATTTCTTTTTATGTGCTGATTGGCAATACAAAGTTTTGGAAGTTTTAATACAATTTTAAATTTTTATACTAAGTAATAATAACATTATTATTGACAACAAATATTTTTCTAGTAAACTACTCATTTCTTAAAACATACAAAGTATAATTGTTTAAAATTGACAACTGACACTTATATATTATATAATAATATATAATATAATAATAAGTATTAAATAATATTGTGAGCAAAACTAGCACTACTTTTTTTTTATCCACCAAATCATTTTTTACTTTCTAGAAACTATAGTATATACACCCTAATGAGCGCGCAAATCTAAAATAATTATGCAAATAAAATCATTTATTATTATTATTATCATTATTATTGTTATTATTATTGTTAATATTATTATTATTATATGTTGAACTCATTGGTGTTATTACACCAATGAGTTTAACGTCAATGATTTAATAATAATTAAGTAGTGGATTTTAACGGACTGTTTTTAGAGTGTGAGAGCAACCAACGGCCAAGATAGATTTACAACATTACCTTTAATAATGTTTAAATAAAATTAAGTATTAATGATTTGTTTGAGGGTTAAAAAATGAGAAAGAGGGCTTATAAGTTGAAATATGAGATCTTCCATATCACCACAAAAAACTCGTCATTAAAAAATCTGTATTACTTAACTGTGTCTACATTGAAAATAATGACTATAGTTACAAAATGTTTGCTTTTTTTTTACGATTATGTGTTGAATTTTAATTTAGCTACAATTTTGCACACTTGTTATTCATAAACCAATTTTGTGTTGATAAATTGTTATTTAGTTACGGTCCAAAAACAGTTTTTGGACAGTAACTAAATAAATTGAATTTGCGTTCTGCAGACTAACATTTAGTTACATAAATAAAATTTAAAATTTCCTGCAAAAATATTTGCACACATCCTTAGTTTTTATCATGCTGACTTTAAATCAATAGTTGCAGAGCTAAGCTCGGTAAACATAAAAAACTCATGTTCTACGTAAATTATTTTCAAATATTCTTTTACCTATTGCATTCGAGCATAGGAATATTACGTCAAAGTAGCTCAAAGAAAAAAACTTCACGTTAAAATTTTCTAAAAAAAAAAGGCTTCCCTCAAAGATAAAGACTAAAGATAAAAGATAAAAGATAAAAGATAAAAGATAACAGATAAAAGATAAAAGATAACAGATAAAAGATAAAAGATAAAAGTCCTCTTTAATAATATTAATCTAATAACTATTAGTTTTTTTCACCTCCAATTTACTTTTAAATGTCTGACATGATGCGTCAATACAAATGAATAAAACGCATTTTTTTTTTATTGTTAAGCTTTGAAGTTTGGTATACAATCACGTGTTTTAAAACGAATATAACAATTATTAGTATACTTTTAAATCATGTTTTGATAGCAAATATTAGTTCACGAAATTCCCGGAAAATTATAAAACCCTTTAGTTTATGTCTAGTGTTTATGTGACTAATTCAGAGAAGAAGAAAAATAGAGATGTCAGCAGCGAAAGTTACTACGAACGTTGCTGTAATTATTGTACTTGTTATTGTCTTAATTGTTCGTGATAGAGAAAACTCAAACGAAATCCTTAAGCTAAAATCAGGTAACGGTTAAACTTAAAGTTTTTTTTTTTTAACAATCAATTTTTTATTTGAAAATTACTCAAGTAGTAATATCTTTTTAACATCATTAATTTAGCTACTATTCATTTTGGAAATATTTCAGAATATATAAAAGTATAGATTTTCCTTATTATAAAGAAAAATTCTTCATTTTTTGCTCAATTAGTTGTTCAAAATGAATGCAGTTCACGCATTAACCATCGATCGAAAAGAGATACAACAACTCAAGATAAAGAAGCAATATTGTTTTTTTTGAGAAAAAGAATTGACCGCTTGTTGTTGGATAAAATAAATTTGTTACTGCCGGATGTTTTAAAATCAATGCCAGCTAGGACCTTATGCCAATGTGAAAGTAAGACATTTTTAACGGAAATATATATATATATATATATATATATATATATATATATATATATATATATATATATATATATATATATATATATATATATATATATATATATATATGTATATATATATATATATTTGTTAAATTTGATTAAAACGGCTGCGTATTAAAAAAAAAGTTTATACGCAGCCGTTTTAATCAATCTTAACAAATATAAATATCGTATAACAAGAATATGATTTTAAAATATAATATATAACAAGTTCCTAAATTTATCGAAAAAAAAAATCTTTAAAAGTGTATCATGTTGGGTCTCAAATGAAGCGAAATTTTATAAAAAAATTTAAAAATGGTAACTATATTATATAAAAACAAATATGTGACATTAACTGCGTTAAAAATGAAGATTATGAACTCAGAAAGAAAAAAGTGCATTTAAATAAGTTTTTTTTACAAGATTTTTTTTCAATAAGGTTTTTTAGATTATAATTATCATTTTAAAATTTTTCGTATGATTACGCTTCATTTGAAACCCAACATTATGCACTTTTGAAAAATTTTTTTTCTGATAATATTAGGAACTTATGAGCAGCCGTGGCGCAGTAGTAACGCACTTGTCTCAGAAACAAATCCGTGGAAACATATCCGTGGTTCAAACCCCACCTCTGCTCAAGATTTGCGATATCGGTCAGGAAGGAGGCGTGATCTTCCAACTAAATGCTCACCCGTGGTGCTCTGTGACAAGACCGTAAGGACTTCTTGGGACACCTAAATAAAATTAAAAAAAAAAAAACTGATCAAGGGTTTACAGGGACCCCAGAAATATTTCTTTATTCTAAAATTGTTTATATCCTGTATTTTTTCATCATAAAGTTCAAAAAGGGGGTGGCAGCATATATTTTTTCAAAATGTTGGGAAAAATGACACACTAATCCTTTACTTGGCAAATTATTGAAAAAATCTCAAACTAAAATATTTTTGTTGTTTATGAGCTAATTTGGATGTAAAAATAAAGTTATATATAAAAAAAAGAAAATTTAGACCCAAATTTGAAATGACTCCATATGGAATCAGTGCCAAGTAACGGTAAAACCAATCATAAGGAAATCAAACACTTTTGAAAATATAATCTTTTATATTTTTAAATGAAAGTCTCGAAAATAATTTTGATCAGCTACTAAACATAAATAAACTTTACATTTTTCACACTGAACCCTAACATATGCTTTGCAGACATAACAACGTTGTTTCGTTTCAAAATCGGTACAAAATCCAACCATTAAACTTGGTAACATCCACTAAGTGCCAGAAAATTTTCATGCACCACCTACGTGTTTTTATTTTTATTCTGTAGAGTGGTATCAACATGTCTACTAAGTCAACACCATCCATACTCACCTTACATACTGATTGTAAGACTTCACAATATGAGGACAAAGGACATCTGTTCAATCCATTTTTTTGCTTTGTTCCATCTATTAAGTACTCATTGGCTCAATACCAATATAATTCGACATTTGCTGCACTGCACTATTGTCTAGCCATTTTACTATAATAATGCCAGAGTTATTATCAAAACGGTAATCTAATGCAACGCGACCTACTTTTTCGATAACTTTATTTGACATAACCAAACATCCAGCTATACGATTTCCCCTGATAGTTCCTGCAGCAAGAAATCCATTTTGTTTTAAATATATCATCAGATCTATTATGATAAACCAGTTATTAAAAAATAACTAATGATTCTTATGTTTTGGTAATTCACATAGTTTTCACAATGTTTTTGGCGTTCACATAGTTTTGCTGCTACTTGTGCACTCTTCTGTAGGTGACTATACTTTTCATCTATGGCTTCATTCTTTTCTGAATATATATAAAAGTCATACATATACCCAGAGGCCCTAGTACAAACTAAATTTTTAAATCTTCATTTTTACTGTCTAATTTCTGTATATCAAGTTTTTGATGGAATAATCTGTTTGTCTATTGAATGTGATTCTTCAGGTTCAAATTTCAAACATTGCATTCGTACAGCATTTATTACCGGCTCAATTTTGAATAACTTGTTATTTGTGTTGGCAAAGATATTATTATCTACAAAATACAAGTAACGCTTGAGTAGTTGAAATCTTTTTAGTGTCATAGTATCAGCAATAGGGGCAAAACACAACTTACCCATACCCATTATTATATGCGTCCCAATAAACTTCCTAATTTCAACAGGTGTTGTGTTTATACTTTTGCCAGTACATTGAATGCTGTATAAATTAGTATTTTTAACAATCAAATCAATTAATGAGTTTTGAAAAGAAATAACTGAAATCATATAATGTTGTATCAATTTTAGGTGGATCAGAAAACCTTCCATTGAATAGGTAGGTTCCTTGAGGAGTGTATTTTTTCACTGCTGATATATTGTTTTTCTTGACGGTTCTTGCACCTGATCTTCAGGTAATGCTTGGTTATCCTGAATCATAGACAAAAATTTCATTGGGTTCTTCATCATCAGTACTACATTCATTGACTGGACTTATATTTGGAGCATCTATTATTTCATAACCATCATTGTCATCACTTAATTCAGACAAATCGGAAATATTCCTAATGGTTATAAATTCTATATATAAATCTAATGGTTATAAGTTCTATATATATATATCTAATGGTTATAAGTTCTATATATATATCTAATGGTTATAAGTTCTATATATATATCTAATGGTTATAAGTTCTATATATATATCTAATAGTTATAAGTTCTATATATATATATCTAATGGTTATAAGTTCTATATATATATCTAATGGTTATAAGTTCTATATATATATCTAATGGTTATAAGTTCTATATATATATATATGTAATGGTTATAAGTTCTATATATATATCTAATGGTTATAAGTTCTATATATATATCTAATGGTTATAAGTTATATATATATATATGTAATGGTTATAAGTTCTATATATATATCGAATAGTTTTAAATTCTATATATATCTAATGGTTATAAGTTCTATATATGTATCTAATGGTTATAAGTTCTATATATATATCTAATGGTTATAAGTTCTGTATGTATATCTAATGGTTATAAGTTTTACATATATATATCTTAATGGTTATAAGTTCTATATATATATCTAATGGATATAAGTTCTATATATATATCTAATGGTTATAAGTTCTATATATATATATCTAATGGTTATAAGTTCTATATATATATCTAATGGTTATAAGTTCTATATATATATCTAATAGTTTTAAGTTCTATATATATATCTAATGGTTATAAGTTCTATATATGTATCTAATGGTTATAAGTTCTATATATATATCTAATGGTTATAAGTTCTGTATGTATATCTAATGGTTATAAGTTTTATATATATATATCTTAATGGTTATAAGTTCTATATATATATCTAATGGATATAAGTTCTATATATATATCTAATGGTTATAAGTTCTATATATATATCTAATGGTTATAAGTTCTATATATATATCTAATGGTTATAAGTTCTATATATATATATATCTAATGGTTATAAGTTCTATATATATATCTAATGGTTATAAGTTCTATATATATATATCTAATAGTTTTAAGTTCTATATATATATCTAATGGTTATAAGTTCTATAGCATCTTGAAGATTAAATTTGCTCTTTTTATTCATGTCTAAAAATAAATGTTTACAAAATTTTACAAATCACAGCCAAATGACTTCTTTATTTGGCAGTGACTCCATACGGAGTTAGATGTTTTACATATTATACGGAGTCATAGATGTTTTACATATCATAGAGAAAAAACAGTTAAAGTTAAACAAAAGGTTTTTTGATTATAAGAACTAACAATATATCTAAGTTTTTAACATTATAATATCTAAATTTACACAATATAATATACTTCAAAGCCGTGCCTAACAATAGAAATTCAATAGTTATATTTCGTATGTAGGGGAGAGTGACAAAAAACGGGCTCCTTTTCAAAAAATGATAAATTCAGCTATCTATAACCAACCGAAAATTACAAACAAAGTATTTTTCATGAAATTCAATCTATGCTCTACAATTTAACATCAAAAGAATAAAGGTGTGGCTATGCCTTTTATTAGGAAATAACCGTTGAACAAAGAGATGCTAGGGGCCCGTTTCACCCTTGAGGTAGCCTAAAATGGGCCCCTTATTTAATTTCTGAATAAAACCTAATTATTAAACAAAAATTAACTGTAATTTATTGATGGTAGATAATCTTCTGTTCATTGTTCACATTAAAATTTGAGACTCTGAGTAAACTCAACTGAGGCAGAATGTACAATGTGCCTGAATTGAAGTGACAACTTTTATTTTTATTTTTTTTATTTTTATCAGTTTCTTTGATGAAGTGTGGTCTTTTTTTGGCTTTCATAATTTTTTTTTTCTTTTGCTCTTTTGATTTCTGTTAATAACTTTCGGTTTCCTTTTAATAACATTTTTATTGTCTTTATATTTTGCTTTTCTTCCAAATCATATTTGTATGGACTGCTTGTCAAAACAGCAGTAAACCCTTGTGCTGATGATTTTTTTTTCGAGGAGTAATAATCTTTGGAATAGGAGAAACTTTTGTCAAGGGAAAATATTGGTTTTTATTTTATACTGTTGGTGGAACAACTGGCTCTGAAAAGTTGAGACTTTGTGTCAGAACTTGATTAACAACTGGCGTTACAACTTTTGAGGCCTAAAGCTCAATGATCCTCTTTTGAGCAATGTCTAGAATCTGCAGTGGCGAGATTAAAGTTTGACCAAGAACATCTTCTAACGATATTTTTTTATTGAGCAAGTGCAAAGGAATATCAATTTAAAGTGCTGAGGCAAAATCATTGTCTTTAAAAACATTTCGATTTATCGGGAAAATGCCAGTCTTAACGAAACCATTAACAGCAGTGATAGCAGATGCTGCTCGCAAATAGCTATTTTTAAACAGTTCGGCTATTTGATAAGTTGTTACAACTCGTCCAGGATGATTTCTCAGCCAATTTTCAACCTCTTGTGTATAATAAGTCATTAAAGGCTTCATAAAAGCTACATCTAAAGGTTGAAGTCTATGGCTGCAATTTGGTGGAAGACACAATAAAATAACGTTCTTTTGACGAGCTAGTTTAATTACTTTTAAATTTGAAGTATGAGTTTTATGCCCATCTAATATTAGCAAAACAGGTTCATGCTCTGTTGGGTTAGCATGCTTTACAAAGTGCATGAACCAAGTAACAAATATATCACTTTGCATCCAACCTGATGGGTGACAAACAGCAATTGAACTGGGCGGTGCAGCATCCATTAGATCAGATTTCATGTGAACTCTTGGAAAAACAAAGAGAGGTGGCACAAAATTGCCTGAAGCACTCATGCAGATTTCTACTGTAACCAACTGCCCATGCTGAAGTTAGGCATCCAACCTGTTTCTTTCCACGAATAGCAACCACTTTTGATGGCTTATTTGGAACAGTAGTAATGCCTGTTTCATCAACATTATAAACACGATCTGGAAAAAAGTGATGCTTTTCCTGCAATGCTTGCAATTAATCAAAAAACTTTCCGACACTGGCTTGATTAAAGCCCTGTGCTCTTGCTGCAGAAGTTGGCTCTGGTGTTCTTACAGATAATTACAGAGGGTGTCGAGTCAAAAATCCATGAAACCAATTAGCACCAGCTTGTTCACTTTTTGAACTGAACCTTTTATGAAGATTGTTAAGTTTAGCAAACTGGTAAACAACTTTACGCAAAACTTGAGGTGTTAAACCAAAAAGCATAGCTTTCATTTGCTTGATATGAGTCACTAGCTCATTTTCCATTTCAATAGAAAACACACATTTTACTGATCCAAGTGATTTCAACGAGGCTTGTACGAAGTTCAAATTAAGTCTACACCTTCTTTGCAAAGTACTCCGTGGTACATTGAACTGCTTGCATGCTTTTTTTAATCCCATTTCTTTCTTTCTTACAGCCTCAATAGCTGATGACATAGACCTCTCACTCCAACACTGCCTTTTTGTTTTTCTTACATATTTCCCCATATCTAAAACAAGAGGAATTGATAGAAAAAAAGCTTATAAAATCAGTTCAATTCAATCAAACTATAAAAAAAACGTCTTAGGATGTACATTTTACACTAAAACTTTTTTGTAACTATATATAACTCTCTATATATTGTAATTGTATTTAATATAATTACAATATATAGAGAGCTATATATAATCTTGTAATTATATTACAAACTCTTTAAAAAAATAATTAAAAACACACAAAGTATAAAATAACATTTAGATTCAGTTCAATATTATATAGGGGAAAGGCGCCTATGATGGCATACTTAACTTTGAAGCTTCATTATTTAGTATCCTGAAGACCAATAATAAAGGTTTTGATATGGATACATTCCTTGTTACATCTAGAATAATAATTACCCTGGGAGTTTTCATCAGTTTTAATTTTTTTATAAGTTATTCTTATTGTAAAAAAAAGCACAAGTATGCCATCATAGTCAACCACTGCTCCTATGATGGCATAGGGGAGGATGGGGCTAGTTAGGATCGAGGGTAACTTAATGATTTCATTTAACCTTAGAGTCTTCCCTCAGAAAAGCCAGAAATTACTTGAAACCATCCTAATTTACCATTTCATGCTACACACCAGCATTGTAAAATTTTGCGCGTGCGCATAGGATATATTGCGTTTTACGTATTTTTTGGACCAAAAAAAAAATTTGGAACATCGCTTTCTTTTAACTTTACTTAAAAATAAGTTTTTCTTATAAAAAAAAAAGGTATTCCCAACTCGTCAATATTTCAACACCCTCAACTCGTCAGTATGCCATCATGGGTAAAAGTCATCATTTTCATTAAAACAAGCTGTGTCTGCTTTGTTCAAAAGATAAAATTAAAGTAACTATTCCACTAAATGCACAAAACTTGAATATAAAACGCATAAAAATTTCATTTCTGCACAGTTAATAGTAAAATTACAATCTTAAATATATGAAGGAAATAAAACTACAACAGCACATTCCAAAATCGATTTTTGTTGATTATAAAAACAATACTTGTGCAAAAGGGACGTTTTTTCACTAAAACTAATGTAAAGTCAGTATAGTCATGTAGGTCTAATCATTTTTTTACCAAAACCAATTTTAATGGAAATATGACCGGTATGCCATCATAGGCGCTATGCCATCATAGGCGCTATGCCATCATAGTCGCCTTTCCCCTATTTAAATAATATTTAATAAGGATTGATAAAAAATATTTCCAAATCTATAATCAAGTAAGATTTACATATTTTCACAAAAATTACAAATTATAATCAATATTCAAATATATATGTAAATAAATGACATGAATGAAAAAATTTTAAAAATACAAATACATAGCTGTTGCTTTAAATTACAATAAAAAATAGCAAAGGAAGTCATTGCAAATACCTTTTTCAAATAAAAATATTTATGAAACCCGTTACTACATTTATAATATTGTCAATTTATTCTTTTTTTAACTGACACTAAGCTGAAATATTTTGTCGTAAAATCTTGCTAATTGCACGGGTGAAATGGGCCCCGGGGCCCATTTCAACCGGTTGGAGTGTGTTATTGATATTTAGTGAAAAACATAAATTGTTAGACTATTCTCATAAAAAATCTTGTGCCAATAAAAAGATAACATGTTAAAGCTTTAAAAAGTATCAAAATAACACAATAAACATAAGTGTTTTTTACGATTATAGTATAAAATATTTAGCTCAAAAAAATTTCAAAAGTACTACTTTTAAATATTCCTTTTGCCAAAAGATAAAAATGAAAAAACTATTTTACGGATGGTTTTCTTAAATGTTTATAGTCTGCTGCACAATATTCTATAGTTAAATTTATAACAATTATTGTCCAAGCAAGAGATTTGATAGGGGCCCATTTCACCTTAAGGGCCCGTTTTAGACCACTTTCCCCTAAAATCAAAATTCATTAAGATAAAATTAGTCACTTACCGAGTTGTTTAAAAACATCTTTTTTATTTGTTTATACATATTTAAATTTATTTTTTTTATTATAAAAACATCTTTTTTATATTTATTTTTTTTATTTTTATTTATTTATAATATACTACATTCCATTTTTATTTTCAGCTATTTACAAAAACGATTAATTACAGTAAGATAACCATATTTAAACCTTGCCGTAATCGTAACCCAAGTCTTGATCTTGATGATGACCCAAACCAAACCATCAGTCGATGTAGCAGCACTCCTTTGCGAGTCAGGCTACTTTATAGTCGATGTATGTACTTTTCGGTCTCTATAAAAGCTGCTCACGGGGAAGTTTTTTTTACAAAAAAAACGATGCTTACGGGGACAAAAAAGTAACAGGTACATTAGGATGTCCCCAATAATGCTAATGCTCCCTTAAATATTCTTTTTTTTGTTAAATCTGTCCCCGTAAGTGATACTATAGGTGTATATATATATATATACATATATATATATATATATATATATATATATATATATATATATATATATATATATATATATATATATATTATATATATATATATATATATATATATATATATATATATATATTGCATCCGTCACTGATCGTCTATCTATCTATCTATCTATATATATATATATATATATATATATATATATATATATATATATATATATATATATATATATATATATATAGATAGACACTGATCTATCTATCTATATATATATATATATATATATATATATATATATATATATATATATATATATATATATATATATATAGATATATATAGATAGATAGATATATATATCTAGATATATATATATATATATAGATATTTTTATATATATAGATAGATGTCTATCAGTGTCTATCTATATATATATATATATATATATATATATATATATATATATATATATATATATATATATATATATATATATATATATATATAGATATTTTTATATATATAGATAGATGTCTATCAGTGTCTATCTATATATGTATATATATATATATATATATATATATATATATATATATATATATATATATATATATATACATATATATATATAATTTACCTAAATTTAGCATTATGTTAATAAAAAAAATTATTTTTGTATGACGTTTTATTTAAACGTTATGTAAAATAAATTTTTTACATTTTCGTTACTTTAAACTTACATATATTAGAGTATTAAATATATATATATATATATATATATATATATATATATATATATATATATATATATATATATATATATATATATATATATATATATATATATATAGATATATATATATATTAAATTTTTGAAAAGACAATTGTATTCCGAGCTGATCACTCTCCTACATTAACGGAAAATATGACAGACAATGTGTTTTAAACCATTAAATAAATTATTAGGACTAAGTTATAATTATAAGAGATTAATTATTTCATAAACAATCTGTATGTTTAGTCCAAGCACTAAATATTCTTGCACCAACTCTCTCTGAAACCAGTTAGTAAACTATAAATCAATCAATGAATTCTGCAAATTAGTTAACGAATTGGTCATGATCCATAACTTTTGCCTTCAAAGATTGAGTTTTTATCCCGTAAAACCACTAAAGTGCTCTTGACCCATTGAATAGTTGAGACTTTTAAAATTAAATATTCAAAATTTACAAGTCTTTTTATGAAATATCTTTAGTAGTATATGCAATTATTTAAAAACAATTCAAACTTTCTTCTGCATTTTGATTATTTACTTGATTCTCTTATAATACAGTAACTAATTAATTTTAAATTTCCCAAAAATCATATATTTTATGCTTTAAGGTTTATTTAATATTGGATCAAATTCTGATACGACTACCTCTCTAAATTTTTCTTATTTTTTTTCTATATATATATTTTCATTTCAAACTAAAATTTATATATATATATATATATATATATATATATATATATATATATTGCATCCGTCACTGATCGTCTATCTATCTATCTATCTATATATATATATATATATATATATATATATATATATATATATATATATATATATATATATATATATATATATATATATATATATATATATATATATAGATAGACACTGATCTATCTATCTATATATATATATATATATATATATATATATATATATATATATATATATATATATATATATATATATATAGATATATATAGATAGATAGATATATATATCTAGATATATATATATATATATATATATATATATATATATATATATATATATATATATATATATATATATATATATATATAGATAGATGTCTATCAGTGTCTATCTATATATATATATATATATATATATATATATATATATATATATATATATATATATATATATATATATATATATATATATATATATAGATAGATGTCTATCAGTGTCTATCTATATATGTATATATATATATATATATATATATATATATATATATATATATATATATATACATATATATATATAATTTACCTAAATTTAGCATTATGTTAATAAAAAAAATTATTTTTGTATGACGTTTTATTTAAACGTTATGTAAAATAAATTTTTTACATTTTCGTTACTTTAAACTTACATATATTAGAGTATTAAATATATATATATATATATATATATATATATATATATATATATATATATATATATATATATATATATATATATATATATATATATATATATATATATATATATATATATATATATATATATATATATATATATATATATATATATTAAATTTTTGAAAAGACAATTGTATTCCGAGCTGATCACTCTCCTACATTAACGGAAAATATGACAGACAATGTGTTTTAAACCATTAAATAAATTATTAGGACTAAGTTATAATTATAAGAGATTAATTATTTCATAAACAATCTGTATGTTTAGTCCAAGCACTAAATATTCTTGCACCAACTCTCTCTGAAACCAGTTAGTAAACTATAAATCAATCAATGAATTCTGCAAATTAGTTAACGAATTGGTCATGATCCATAACTTTTGCCTTCAAAGATTGAGTTTTTATCCCGTAAAACCACTAAAGTGCTCTTGACCCATTGAATAGTTGAGACTTTTAAAATTAAATATTCAAAATTTACAAGTCTTTTTATGAAATATCTTTAGTAGTATATGCAATTATTTAAAAACAATTCAAACTTTCTTCTGCATTTTGATTATTTACTTGATTCTCTTATAATACAGTAACTAATTAATTTTAAATTTCCCAAAAATCATATATTTTATGCTTTAAGGTTTATTTAATATTGGATCAAATTCTGATACGACTACCTCGCTAAATTTTTCTTAATTATGTTCTTTAAATAAATGTTCATTGCAAACTAAAAGGTAAACCCTTTTTACTGACTGTTTTAGTATTTCCCGCAATTATATTTCTTCGAATTTTCATTGTTCGCGCATTATAACATAAACAAATCGCTAAACTTCGGTGCCTCAGTTTATACAATATTCCTCAATCTAGCCAAAACCTTTTGTTTAATACCGCATGATGCCGGCATCACAAAACTTGAAGCCTAAGTTATCAAAAGCAATTTTGTGAAATGGTCTATTCGTTAAAGGAAGGAAGCATATATTAGTAATAGGTAATTACCGTTCTGACTGGTGCAACGTAGTTACAGGAATTCCAGAAGTTTCTGGTTTACCTCTATTCTTTGTTATATTTGTTAATTTGTTAATAATATTTGTTATGGGGTCATAAGTAATGAAAAATTTTATTAGGCTTTTTGCAGACGATACAAAGCTTATTTCGATCATAAAAGATCCACTGAATAACATTTCATTCAAAAAAGATATAGACGCAGCTGCGAAAGGGGCTTATGACTGGCTTATGACATTTAATATTGATAAATATAAAGTTATATCTATAAGAAAAAAGACAAATAATAATATTTACAAACTTAAATATAAGATAAATGGTCAAGAATTGCAGGAAACTTCACCGAGTTTAATCTTGATTTTATAATTACTAACAACTTAAAATGGGAAATCCAATGCCAAAAGCCGCATAAAAAGCTGACTCTATTCTCGGAATGCTTAAACGAACTTTTATTTATAGGAACGTTAAATTATTCAAAATTTTGTACACATTATTTGTAAAACCTCATCTTGAGACATTTTCTTTGGTATAGAATCCTTACTGGTTAAAAGAACATTGTTAAAGAATTCATAGACGAGCTAAACTAGTGCCTGCCTTGTGTAAACTTTGTAATAAATCAAGGCTCAAAACTCTTGATTTAACTACCCTTAAAGATTTAGGAATTAGAGAAATGTTAATTGTTTGTTTTAAAATCTCTAACAGCTTTATAAATGTAAATTGGCATGTCCCATTAATTCAACCGAACGGGCATCAGCTCCAAGGTCCTTCGGGAAGAGTTAGAAATAATCAACACCCATCATATAGCAGATCAAAAAAAACATTAGCCATAGAGAATTCTTCTTCACTAATAGAATCGTTATCTATTGTTATCAAATTTCTAGAGACCTTGAAGCTGATAATGCCTTTCAATTTCAAAAACAGACATGATAACCATTTATATTATACAAATATTGAAAACAGTTGGATAGCTATAACCTACAAATTATGTGTTAGATTCACAGAATATTTCTTTAACAGTAAATAAAATTACGTTCATTTATATTAAAAACTTTTATTTATAATAAAGGCTTGGCGTTAGTATAATTTTTTTGAAATGTATAAGACGTGATTCTACGTGATTCTGTTGACAATAAAATGGTTTAAGTTTACTTTAGTATATACCTACCCAAGCAATATTTGCATCTTTTATGTGACAGTGAATAAAAGAATAGTATAATTAAATTAATGTACGCTTATTTAAAACACAAAAAAGTTCAATTCTGGAAACAAATTGCAGCTAGCATGACAATTTAGTTTAGTTTAGAAAAGTACATTTTTAATGACAATTTAGGTTATGTTAGAAAAGTGAACTTTTTTTTCAAGATTGCTGTTAAAAATAGCCAGTGCCTCAATCTTCAAGTACAACCATGGCCTCTAATATCTCTTTTTATAGGGTTTCGTGGTTGCTAAATTTAATACTGCAGTTGTTTCATGCATACAAAACATCACATATCCCATATCCTATTGATCTGGACATTTTAATGTTAAAAACGACGAGACGCCATCACAATACTTGATCGACGATTTGTAGCCTAACTCAGAATTCAACTAAAGTAATTTAGAAATCTGCAAAATGTTAATATCATAAACTTAAACCACTTTAATAATCAGTATCATTAATGGACAAACATTTACAACTCTTCACAGAACTGAACTGAGTAGTGTATCATTGCTGTTAAAGAGTTTATTTTCTGGTTTTATTGCATTACGATTGGAACATATTAGTACGTAAATTGTAAGATTCACCATTATGATTTTTCCAGAATTAAGTTTCATTCGTAGTTGCTGTTTAATTTCAGGTGCTACAGTCAGACGTCAGACGTAGGTACAAAATTTTATTGATTAGCTGCAAGTCCAAAATATCGACAGTTTTTGGAGGTATGAGACCGTTGTGGTCTTTGTACTTTTCAAGAAGCTCTAAAGTTTTACCATGTTCTTTTACATTTACTTTTAATCACCGTTAGTCAACGAGCCTTTTTCGCTAAGAAATCAGCTTCTAGCTTTCTGACTTATGCTTCTTTAAAGAAAGTCCATGCCCGCTTCCAACGTTTTTTCTTCTTGTTTCTAGGTAATTCTAAAAAATCTGAATTCAGAAAGAGAGTTTGAGATACTAAGAGTCAACTGTATACGCTTGGACATTAACGGCGTTCTTCGGGATGTGTTGATTGACTCAGGATGTACCTGTTGCATCATTTTTATAAAAATGTGCGACAAAAATTACGAAGAAAGAAGTTAGCATGATAACTGTAAATGGATAAATAGCATGGTAACTGTAAACAACAATAGTACGAAGGTGTTAGTCGAACTCGGATTGTCACGCCAAATGGGAATGATGTTTTTTGTGGAAGCATTTGTAGTTGACTTCAAACCACTTGGTTATTGTTTCTTGATGGGTTTGAATGGAAAAGTGACTTTTAGTGGAGTATCAATATCTGCAACTCGTGATGTATGTTTTATAGAAAAAAACAAATCATATTTACCTGAACTAAGAAGTGATATGCCAAAAGATGTCAGTAATATAAATATAATAGCTCGGGATTTTACAGCTTCGTTTGAGAAACCAAATCAAGAATGGATAATTGCGTGGAAACAGAATAATCATTTTCAACCGGAAACTCTAGTGAATATAATTGCTGAATACACTATTCCTGTTGGCATAAAACATGATTACGAAAAAGAAGGGTTTATAGAGAAAAAATGGCTTTAAAAGTAAGGTTCAAAATAACCCTTTTCAATAATGGGTTTGGCTCATCTCATGGCAGTGGTGCAGCAAAATAAAGGAAAAGTACGACCAGTATTAGACTTCAGCGAGTTGAAAAAGTATGTTGAAGCATTCACTGCGAACACAGATGCGTTTGCTGACAAAATACGAGATTGGAGACGGTTTAGTGAAAATTGGAAATAAGATTTCAATAATTGATTTACCTTCAGCTTACATGGAACTAAAAATTGATGACTGGGCTTACAAAATGTTTTGTTCCGTGGACAAACGTTTTGTTTAACACGCTTGGGAGATGGACTAAACGTTGCGCCAGTCATAATGAAAGCGGTCTTGGATAATGTGTCTCAGGACAAAACGATCTCAGGACAAACTTATCTCAGGACAAAACGATCTGGAAAGGAACGTCAAACTTATCTCAGGACAAAACGATCTGTAAAGGAACGTCATCATATGTTGATGATATTTTTGTGAATAAAAACGTAATACCTGTTCGTAGCGTACTTGATCATTTAAGAAATATATGGATTCCATATTCTCCAAGCACAGCATTTTATTTTCCATTTCAACCTGTAAACCAAGAACTCTTACTCCTTCGGATATGCAGACCATGGCTTACAATGTATTCCAGGAATACATTGTATGCCGGTGGTCTGCGTATCCGAAGGAGCAAGAGTTCTTAATTTACATATTGGAATGGAAAATAAAATGTTGTGCTCGGAGCACATTCCAAATACACTAAGAAAACGTAAAATTTTTTATTTGTACGAAAAATGACAAGGAATCTTCCAGTTTGTGGTTGGTTGCGTGTAGCTTCATCATATGTTAAAAGAACAGCAAACCCCCTGACAAAAACATGGAAAGAAAAAATAAAATGCAGTTATCTGGAAAAAATGTTGAATGATATGGTTAAAAGAACACGTGATGACGATCCTAAAAAGAAAAATTAAAGTGTTTATAATAATCAGGCAACAACGGTAGATGTTAATTTAATAGCACTAGGCATAATTGTTCAGGTTGATGGCAGGGTAATCAAAGACACATGTTGGTTAAAAAGAGATAAGAAAACACATATAAACATGTTTGAACTTGATGCTGTAATTAAAGGACTAAATATAGTTCTTAACTGGAAAATGGAAAATTTGCATATCTTCACTGATTTACCACATTGGTAGCAGTTTATATTAGTTATATAAATTAGTAAAATAAATTTTAACAATGGTATCTTTTATACAACAGAAAAAATATAAATGAATAAATAAACAATTTAGAAAATAAAAACTTTGCTTGTTCAAACAATGAGTTAATAATATGTTTCATAATCATTCTCTAAATAAGAAATGTTAAAACCTGATTGATTCAGGATTAGACATTGCCTAGTTTGCAGCTCTCAATTGTTGAAACTAGTTGAAATAAGCATGATAGATAAATAATAAAAATTCATTTACACTTGGGATTCTGAGGTTCAAATTCTATGAACGGTTGCAATGCAATTTCATAAAAACTCCTCTCTGGCTCACATTTCTTTATCATTATTTATTTTTAATTATTTTTTGGGTCATATTGGAAAACTTTATTTCAAAAACAGATAACAAATGACGTTATTATACATTTAAAAAACCTCACAAAAGAAATCAAACTTTTTGAGGCAACTGGAAAGCGTGGCGAAAGTTTAAAAAGAATATACTCCTCATTAATGACCATCAAGTCGACATCAATTGAATCAGAAAGAGCTTTTTCTGCCGCGGGTCTATTTATGGGAAAAATTCGTTTTCGATCAAGTGACAAATCAAACCGCTTGTTATTATATTAAAAATTATGCCGGGAAATCCCGGGATAAATAAGTTACACACCGGGAATCCTAGGATGCTAAATTTACGGGAAAGGAGAAACCTTAATCCAGGGCCAGCGAGACTAGGTGTCTCGTGTCACACCAACCCTAACACCCCTTCCTTCGCGCCGGCCTTCAATCCTTCGTAGCGCAAGTTGTTTCTTCCACTCTTATCTTCTATTTTTCAACTTTATCTTCAAACTCATTGTCATTCTCTAATTTTTCGTCTACTTTTTGTATTGATTTTAAGATTTTCTTTTTGTTCGTTTTACTCTTTCATTACATTTTCATGCTGCTCGTTCTGGAAAGTCTTTGCAGTGTTCTTAACTTGTATTTTTTTATAAGGACTTATTTTCTTTTTTTAATACGTAAATTTTTCCCTCCAACTTGTCAATTGTAATGCCAAAAATATTTGATATGGCACTTTTATGTGCATTAAAAAGTCCTTTGCTTGAGTTATCAATAACTCAAAATTTTTTGACATTTTTAAAAAAGCTCCTTAACTCAAAAGCTTCACGACCAAAAAACTAAGTACAACTCGATCCAATGGGCCCAAGAAAAAGTCTATTTTTACTTTTTACTCCATTTAAAAACCGCTGTTTTTATAAAAATTGGTCGTGACGCCCATGGCCGCTTGCCCCGGGTGCCCGACAAAGTATTCTGCCTAGGGACGGTCTTGACAATAACAATTATGGAAAATGTTTTATAAACAACTGGCATATATATTTCACTTGCATCTATCTAATGGACCACTTGAGAAATTTCACAATCTTATGGAAAAAGCTGGTCAACAATACAGCATGCTTACATTAGATTTTAAACTTAAGTTTTAAGAAAACATATTTTGATAGTTTTTTGAGAACACTTTAACAATGCACGCAGGTAACTAACGAGTTTATCTAGTTTTAGTGTCAGTAACCACTGAAATTACTAATTTACTGAAATTACTAACTTATTGAAATTACTGTCAGTAAATGTAGTAATTACTATAGTTAAATTTACAAAGTTTGTGATAGAACTTTATTTTTAAAATCTTTAACTATTTTTTCCAGATATTACTGAGACTACAGTTAACGTAACGCATTTCATAGTGAATGATGTAAACGTAACGCAATCCAGAGTGAATCATGTAAGTATAAATCAAAAGTTAGTAATACTTTTGTTTTTTGTTATACAGAGGAAGCTTTTTTTCATTTTATTTTATTTTTTAAGTTAAAATTTTTTAAAAATACTAAAACTCATGATTTCATTTTTTTTAAACTTATTTTCTTTATGTTTGCATATTTAATAGAACGCGGTAGAAGAAATAAAGTTAACAAAATGCCAAAAGGGGGAAAGAGGCCCTAAAGGTGACCAAGGATCACGGGGACAGAAAGGAGAAAGAGGTTTAGGTTTAATTGAACCACAAGTAAGAGTTGCAGATTTAAATATAACTGCTTACATTGCAGGTAAAATGACTCTAATGTGTAGCTTTTTTGGCAACCCAGTTCCTTCGGTGGAATGGTCTGTAAACGGAGTCAACCATGACATCAAAACTAAAGTTATTGAAAGTTCTTCCGAAGTCATTAGCTACTTTACAATTTCAAATATAAGTTTTCACGAAAATCACGGAAACGTTTCATGCAGCGCTAAGAGTATTTTGGGTCAAATTACAAAATCTGGTTTTATCGATGTTCACGGTATTGTTTAAAATTTTTTTTTGCAGTTACACAATGGTAATCTATACTAAAGGCCTATTCATGGCGCAACTGTAAGTCGTGGCTGAGGGTTTATAATAACAACTTCAGACAATGAAAATATAAAAAGCACATACACTGAAAAACTTTCTAAATAATTTTTATCTTTTTAAAATGACGCGTGTTCGTTTTTTATATCTCTAACAGGGATGCAAAGTCCTATCAATTTTTTAAGAACCCTGACCCAAAGGTCAAAATAAGGGAACAGCGGGCTCCAATTTTTTTTGTAACTTTTTGACTCAATTAACCAGAGTTTTTAAGGATGAAATAGTCCCTGAAATGCCTGACCTAAAATTTCTAAAAGCATCAAAACACTGGGAGAAATTTATTGCGCATATGTCATGATAAATATACCTATGTTATTAATGTGCAAGGGAAATACTCCTAATAAGCTGCGAATTATAAAAGTTGTTGTCTAAAACTTAATAAGACAGTCCTGCTACTCCAGAAGTTGCTGCTGTGGAAGATTCGCAATACTTTTTTTTTTTGGTATAAATATATACAAATAAATTGAAAATTTTTTTTAATGTATTGTGTTAAAGAGTGGGTTTGAACACTCGCAAAACAACACCAATGACAGCGCATTAAACCACTGATCTTTGGAAATTATGCATGTAATTGAAAACAATTCATTTTAAAAACTGTTATAACGATTGCATTTAAATAACACTTTTCAAACGGATTCTCTAAATAAGCGCAACTTTATTTAATTACATATAATATAACATAATATAAAAGTGAACAAATATGTTATATGCAAATGCAAAAAATGTACTTGTATAATATTTTATACAGGATCGTGTGTAATATAAGAAAACTTTTTTAATAACTACATGTCTTTATAGCTTAAACTGTTTTGTTTTAATTTTTTGTACCTATCTATATTATTAAAAAAAAAATTGGCAAGAATGAAAAAATACGCAACATTTTGTGTCACCCAAGTGAAAAATTTGAAACTTCGATTTTAGATTTTCCCTCTCTTGATAGTTTCTGATTGCTAAAATTACATCATCTTATTAGTTCCGCCATTAATACAACGTTAAGTACAAACGTCTGTAAACCTTAAACTTCTTTAGCATACGTTGATTTTTCAGGTAGTATATGGAGAATTGTGTAAGATATGCGAGGAGCTCATCTGCAAAACACGCTAAGCCACAAAAATTAAATTATTGAGTTAATTCAATTTCCACATTTTATATACTAAAATCTATTAACAATCTAAATATTAGACCAATTAAAAAGTTTTTGATCCTAAAAATGAACAAAGAAAATATCAATTTCTGTTGATGCGTTAGCCAAGAGTAGTTTAATTTTTCGTTGTTTTCTCAAAATCTGTTTACTATGATTTAGCGCGTTTTGCCAATGCTCTCCTTATATGTATAATATGAGAAAACTTTAAATTTTTATTTTAACAATTAAATGTTTTTTTTGATATATATGTATATATATATATATATATATATATATATATATATATATATATATATATATTGCTCTAAATATATCGGCAAGCTTGGAAAAATTTCTAAGCTTATTCCGCTAATACGAGGTCTTGAACCCCTTAAAACGACACTGATGACAGAGCACTAAACCACTAAAGTATCGATGATAGCCGTTTAGGAGAAAAACAAACCTCTACGTATACAGAAAAGCTGCGTTGTTTTTTGTTGTTGCTTTTAAGGCAATTTTTTAGAATGAATTATTTTACTAAAAAATATTGAAGTAAATAAGAAATAGGTATAGATATGATCGGTGTGGATTTTAAAACTTTCTTTTTGCGGTATAAAAGTTGTTATATAAGGCAGTAATCATGTAAATAAAGCATTTTTAAGATTACTTCATTTTATTTTTTGGAAACTTTGGAAAACAGAGTATGGAATTTTTACTGGGTTATACATGGTATCGTTTTACTGGGATTAACATGGTATTGTATACTTGGATTAACATGGTAACATGGTAAAATTAATTATTTGACTTTATTTATCTTTCAAAAAATATTAGAAATATACGGCTCATGAAAAAAAAACTAGTTCACAGTAGTATGGCATTCAAAATACAGCTAATTAAAAATTTGAAAATTTCAAAGAGCTAGAATCATTAATTCTAATACAACCAAAATATATTTGATGTATATTGTTCGGTTTGCATGTAGGAGTAAAGTTGATAAAAATATCTTGTTTTATACTGTGCTCTTAAAATTCTAATTTCTTTGTTTCATTTTGTTTTATTATGTTTTGCCACGTTTCATTCAATACAAAATAAAATTTGTCGTAAGTTCTTGATTGATATCGTTTGCTAGTTTCCGAACTTTTTTTGTAATCGACCAGTAACTTAAACTTTTTTGAAATCAACCAGAAACATTGCAACATATTTGCGCATTAATTATTTTAAAAATGCTAATATAATTTTTTAAACAATTGTTGGGCATAACTTATACCAAGATTCAAAACCGAACCTGCATTAAAAGTGTTGAACCATCATAAATGAATTTAGAAATTTAAAAGTTATAAAAAGAAAAAAAGTACTTAAAAAACTTATTTGAAAAAACAGCGTAACTGTTAATAATAAAAATAATAATTTCTTTGTTTTTAATTTTTTTTAATATAAAATTCTAACTGTTTATTACTTTTTTAGATAAATATTCCTAAATAGCTTCATTAAACTCGTTAATAATCTTAGCTTGGCTATAACATTTTACATCATGCTAAAAATTTTATTTTGGAAAAAAGAACATAGAGACCACGTCATGGCTTACGGTTGCGCAATGAAGCCTTAACATTGTCAACAGTTACACCTTTTTACAGTTCTGATTTTTTATGTAATTGATGTAATTTATATATATATATATATATATATATATATATATATATATATATATATATATATATATATATATATATATATATATATATATATATATATATATATATTCAATTTATGCGCGCAGAAATCAAGTCGAAAAAAAAAGAAAAGAAATCAGTAAAAATCGTATAAACGTGTAAACGTTTCTGATTTCTAAACAGTCATAGCGCAGCGAAACCTTGAACACCAAGATGTTCAAGGTTTGACGCCGGTGTAGTAGGCAGGATTGACTTAACGGTAGCGTAAACTGTACAGTTAGCCGTACCGAAAGGTAACAAACACTGTACAGTACTCGCTGCCTAGGTGCAAATCACTGTACAGTAATTCCTACCGGCCAGGCACCAAACACTTAACTTAGGTAACATGTGCTAACGGCAAAGAAAACGTGTTTGAAGAAAATATCAATATTTTTTGTATAAAATTATTTATTTCTCATAAACTGAAATTTAGATAAAGTTTATTTTATAACACGATTTAGGCTAAAAAAAATTTCTAATTTGCAAAAGGAGTTTTTTGTTTTGGGCAATTGCAATATCTTTTTTATTTGAAGTTTGAACTGAGCGAAACCAGTTTTTAACATAAAACCTTATTTTTAGGCATCGATTCAATCCCCTTTTAATCCAGGAAATTATAACTAAGTATATACATTTTTAGTTTTAGTGAAACCGTGCTTTTAGGGTGAAGTGGGATAAGTGGGAGTAGAAGTGGGACAAATAAGTTTAAAGCAAGATTTTAACACTTCAAATAACTTGATATAAAATCGCCTAGTCGACATGAAAATGTTAAAAAGATTTCACCAATCGAATTATGCATTTAATCAGCGGTGCATAAATATATATATATTTTTTTCCACCTCACCCTTATATAAACACTTTTTAAAGATACATTTCAAAATTAGGATTACTAGCGCACGTAGGGAAACAAAGCAAATTCTGATGAATAGTGAGGAAATCTAATTGTTCACATTAGATAAGTGATTAGGCGCCTCTCTGAATTATAATTTTTGGGCTGTTCCACTTCTCCCCTAAGATTATCTTTTAAAATTTGCGATGCCCTTTATCGATATATAAAGTTGTCTTATTTCTTCACTACGTCTAAGGATTAATATCCTGGATTTACAAGAATAGTCAAAACAATCTTAAAATAAAGTCAATAAGAAATATAAATATACAAAACAATAGTCAATAAATAGTCAATAAAAACATAACTTAATGGAAACAAAAATCAACCAACAGTTACAACTCTATCATAATGTACACCAGTATTTTGAAGATAAACTATTTGGTCGTTTTCTTTAATTTCCATCAGTTTAAAATTATTGGCATCTTTAAGAAGAGGTTTGTAAAAATACCACGAAAATACTAAAGCTTCAGGAGGCTTAAAATACACAGCAATTGGAGTATCCAGGGCAGTTGCTAATGCATATATTTCAACATCAGTGCCCCATATATGGTCAGTGTCCATTTTTGAATCACTGATGTATTTTATAACCGATTTTGATATATAAGCATCAAAAGCGTTTCTATATTCTGCTTTCAAAAGAGTATTGATTGCTAGTTGACGCAGTATTTTATAAAATTCTTGGCTTAGACAAACTTCCTGACTCAAGGCTCGAAATAAGCAACTTCCATCACCTTTCATTTTATCAACCTTGATCGGTTTGCCCAATTGTAACTTTTTTTTTCGTATAGCAAAGCCTTTCTTATAAGGTATTTCATCTTCAATCTTCAACAAAGAGCATTTTCTTGTTCTCCATTTACTATTGGTGGGTGTAAAAGAGTTTGATTTGCTAACAAGAACTTCAACAATTTTTAAAGGTTCAGATCAGACACCTCATCGCATCTTTTTTTAGGTGTTTCAATCTCAGATCTTTTCTCGAAAAGTTTCATATTTGAACCATGGTGCTTGGTACTAAGTATTTCCCCATTCTTTTGTTTCAACTGATAAAGTCCTTTATCAATAAATATTTCTATAACTTCATACGGGCCATCCCAAACAGATTTTCCTTTATCCCCCTTTCTATCAGCTCGTCTAAGATTGTAAACAAAAACTTCATCACCTATATTGAATTGAATTTGGTTTTTGTGACGTTTTTAGTAGTCCTTCTTTTGTCTCAATTGAGATTTCTTTATATTTTTTTCTACTTCTTCATGAATTATACACTGGATATTTTTAATTTGTTTCAAGTTTTCATGCAAATCAACCAGTTCCAAAATACCTTAAAATAAAAACTAAATGAAATAAGTAAAATTTAATAAATTAATTTTATTCATTTATTTAAAAAAATACCTTCTTCTTTGTCTAAATCAACAGGTACATCAAGAATTAAGCTTTGCTCATTATTGATGCAATGTAAGGGTAAGACTGGCTCCCTGGCATACATAATTTGAAAGGGAGTAACTCCAGTTGACTTGTGGCGAGTTGTTCGAAATGCAAACAGTATGCCATCTAATGAAAGAGGCCATTTTTCTTGCTCTCCATTTAGAACTTTAAGCATAGAGCCCTGTATAGTTCTATTAGCTCTTTCAACTAGACCATTTGCTTGAGGATGGTAAGCTGAAGTAATACGTTGACAGGTTCCAGTGAGATCGAACAAATTTTCAGAAACTTTATTACAAAATTCTCGACCTTGATCATTAATTTGAATTGATGTACAACCATGACGACATATAAGTTCATAAAGAAATCTGGATACCTCTTCAGCACTTTTATTATAAATAGGCTTTGCTTCAACCCATTTTGAAAAGTAATCAACGACTACACAAATGCCAACATAACCTTCTGGATTTTTAGGAAGACTACAGAGATCAACACCAACTTGATGCCATACTTTAGTTGGAACTGGTATTGAATGCAACTCTGGAGAAACTTTTTTCATTTTTGAATTTGATTTTTGACAAGATACACAAGTGGCAACATAGTTTCGAATATCTTTATTCATATTAGGCCACCAATAGCCGGAATCAATCAATTTCCATATTGTTTTATCTCTCCCAACATGTCCACCTAAAGCCTTCGATTCAGTTGATGTGCCTAATCCATCATGTGCTGCTTTTTTGTACTGATCACGCGACATTTGATCTTTGACAACACATAAGGTTTCTGGACCAGAAGTAACTTGTAAGATTTTTTTATATTTGTAATGTAACATACCATTAACAATTACAAATCTGTCACTTTGTTTTTTAAAGTTTGTTTTAATACCTATGTTTTCTCTTCCTTGTAAATGTTCAGGAAAAATTCCTGATGATAAATAATTCTCAATATCATAAAAGTTTGGTTATTTTTTCAAATGATCTTGAGTCACCAATCTCTGTTGAATTTTTTTCTGCCATTTTATACTAAAATACATAAAAGAGGTGTTCATATCATATACATAAAATACTTACAATCAATCAATCATTTTATTTCACTTTATAAAAAATATAAAGTTAGGATCAGTCACAAACAGTTATGTAACTGACAAAAACGCGACGACCTACAAATATTCACCATAAATTTGAAACAATATATAAACCAAACAGCAAATTAATAGAAAAAGAAAAAAATAATTAATAATAATAATACTGTAATAATAATTAACAGCAATGGCTAACAAAAGTAAAAATAATAAAAATAACAATGTTAATTATAAAGATAATAATAGTAGCCAAACATTTAAAATAAGTATATAAGTACTAACAGTAATAACTAACAACAGTAACAATAAGAAGAATAACAATGTTAATTATAAAGATGAAAATAAAACAATAACAATAAGAACATAGAAGTGGTCGCTCAGGAGAGTAACTAATACTATATAAACCCACATTTATAAATTCATTGGCTCTCAAACACATACACACAAAGACACACACGTATAAATAAATATAAATATATATATATATACATACAAACACAACATATATAAATATATACACATACACACACACTTTATACACACACACTTCATACACATACACACACACTTTATTAAAGTCATATAAATATCTATTAAATCATTTCAAAGCGGCTATAAAATATACTACATTATAATCGTAATTTGATATAAAAACATTACTACATAAAATAAAAAATTTGATAAATACTAAATTTAAGACGTTTGATTTTAATTTTTTTTGTTAATGCTAGAATCATTTTCAACGTTTTTTACATATTTATAAAACATTTACACGGCAAAGTAAAATGTTAAGTGTTCGGTACCCAAGTACAGTGTCAAGTAATCGGTACCGTTAGGTAGGAATTACTGTACAGTGATCCGTACCGGTTAAGTACTTCGTACCTCCTACACCGGCTTTAACCCAATAAGTGATTTTGGTAAGGAAATTAGGCATAAAATTCGGAGGTAAATGCTCTTCCACTATGCTCTGTAGTAAGACCGTAAGGATTTCTGATAGCACCTTGATAACAATAATAAAATGATAAAAGTTATCTATCTTTGCTACGGTAGATCTAAAATAGAAGGATAACAAAACAATAGTGAATAGAAACTAAAAATTTCTGTTCATTTAGTTAGTAATATTCCTGAAGCAAAAAGTAGATGCATAATGCTGCAAAAGTGTAAAGATTAAGAACTTTTTATTTTATTAAAGCTGATGAGATCAGGAGGTAGTGAACTCTAATCAGCTGCTACACGATTAAAATATTTTAAAAGGAACATGTTAAACAGCTCTTAGTGGCCGATGCGGTGAGCAAAACCAAACCGAAAATCATCAGCTAGTCCAGTTTGCGGAAAAGCAGGAGCCAGTAATGGTGAATTGATTCATTTGACTTTACTTTTGAAGTGGGTAATTTTGTAATACTGAACGAGACTATTTTGGAAATGGTTCTTGGTGCTTATGTTTGGTTTGAAGTGATAGGACAAGATTTGTAGCTCAGTTTTGAACAGCTTTAAGAGCATTTGTTTTTTCCATTGGTAATGGGACCTATGCTGCTAAACAATGCTCCAAATGAGGTCTTATGTAAAAGCAATTAAAGACTCAAAACATTTCAATCGTCCCAGGTTTGAATATGCCGTTAAGAATTTCAAAAAAAGAATACTAGTTGCAAATAACAATACTAAGTACACTTTGAGAATCGAACTTATGAAGTATGTGTATAGACTCTGTTTTGCCAGTCGAAGCCAGAATTATTAAACTTATCATCAATTGAAATTTGTTTACGCAGTATGCAGAAATATTTGTTAAAAAACATGTACTTGCGCTTGTCTAAGCTGGTTGATTATTCGTTTGTTTATCACTTGACTACTCTAATGATGTCGATTTGTAATTGCATTTCTCTTTGCACATCTTGAGATATCAATATGTGCAAAGACCACGGTCACACTGTTTAAGTTGGAAATAATTTGCATAGCATGTTTTTGCTTAATGAAAAGTTTTTTTTTTATGCTAGTTGCGTTGGTGCTGCACAAAGCAATTCATCCATAATTAATCTCTAACAAGCCTTTTTATCACTTTACATTGAACAAATGTAACTTAAACCGGGCGACAAATTTTTGTGTTTTTTGACCTTTTTTATAAATAGATGTGTTTTTTGACCTTTTCTATAAACTAGTTTTAAGCCAATTAAAACAAAACCTGAGCAAAAAGAATTGATGTAAATGATTGTAATTAGAGTGGAAATTAAAGAACGAATATTTTTTAGTTTGTGGGAATGAAAATTATCTATTCCTGTAGGTTTATGTTTGTCAAGCGCTTTGGCTAAGTTTCTATCAATGCTGTAAAAAATATATAAGTTTTTACACAAATACTTTTGATATTTGCGTAAAAAGCAGTAGTGGCTCAACAAGGTAAAGCAACATTTATACGTTTTGATAAAAACACAGAAAAGATCTGCTTATTTAAAAGATTTAGCATAACGTGAATAAAGCTTTGAATCCGACATTTTCCCACTAATCAGCCTCAAACTCTTTAGATACTTTAACTGACAGTGATAGTGATATTTCGCAACGATAGTGATAGTGATATTACGCAACGACAGTGATAGTGATACTACTCAACGATAGTGATAGTGATATTACCCAACGACAGTGATAGTGATGTTACGCAACGATAGTGATAGTGATATTACGCAACGAGAAGCTTAATTGAATGCTAGCTTACGTAATTGTTTAACAGTTTTTTGAGCCGCAAAAAGACGAGTAAATGAATAATGAGATTTCCTTTGGTTATTTTATTAATTTTACAATTAAAATATTTTAAGTTCTAATTTGAGTTAAACTCTGTTTATACTACAGCTTTCGTCAATACTACTACTAATACTAATACTACGCTATACTATAATACTACTAACTAATACTAATACTACGCTAATACTACAGCTTTCGTCAGCATGTGATCGATATTTTTATAAAATAGATCATATCATACTCTAATAATTTAAATAAACAAAATACAACTTTTATATCAAACTTTTGTATTTATAAGATTTACGACTAAATGTCTTGACATGATATTTTTTGTTTAGACATTTATTCAAACTTGATTAAAAATATTAATTTGTAAAAAGTTTTATTAGATGTCACAATCGAAGTGTTTGTATAGAGATAATGGTTTGGCTGTGTTTAAAAATCATAGCAGTCCTCAAATGAAAAATATTAAAAAACATATAACTCAGATATTCAAAATTAATATCCTTAGTATTTCTACTTAATGCAATGTAAAAATAGATAATTACCATGATATTATTTTAGTTCTTATTTGCTGGAGTTCCCAGCCCTTACCATAATACTGAAAGTAAGCTAAATGTTAGTCAAATCAAATCCTTGCTTGTTCCACCCACCTACCTAGTATTTTAAAACAGTTACCCGCATCTATTATACTTAGGACATCATCAAACTCCTCAAGAAAAATAAATCTTATAAACTCTGCACCTATTTATTAAGATACGCTGATAAAATCAGGATATAGCAATAATCTCTAATATCGTCTAAAATTAAAATTTCTTAAGGCTAGTCATAAATCCAATCAACGCAAACAAAGTATATTAAAAACTGTATGTTAAAAACTGCAAATATGTAATAAAACTATATGGCTATTACAAAATCAATGTATTTAATGTAGTTTGAAAATTTTACTTATAAAGCTACTTTAACACAACCTAACGCCAATCACACAAAAAAATATTACATTGGTTTTAGCGAAAACTCGTTTAAGCTCAGGTATGCAAGCACAAAAACCTTTTGTTTAAATATAAAAACAAAAGGAAATTTCTAAAGAACTCTGGAAAATTAAGGAAGCAGATATTAAATGGATCGTTATTAAAGCATGTTAATCTTATAATCATTCACTCACCTATTACTAGTTTTTCCCCACAAAAATTAGTTGCGCTAATTGCCCTATTTTAATATTTAAACTCAATACCTTTTTGAAAACTGCGTAAATAACGTGATTTTGGCAAAGTTCTACAATGTTTACGGTTAGCAAGTGTTTTCTTTTAGATAAAAATAAAGTAGTGAATCTATTTTTTTACGCTTTGAAAGCAAAGTATTTAACTAATGTCTCACAAATTATGTTTTAGCTGCTCTAAATTAAACATTTCCTAACATACCATTTACTTTCGTAAAAAAAGTATTCACTTTTGTATTTAAAAAGAACTAGTATTGTTATTATTATTATTATCTTTATTTATTATTATATATAATTGTGATAAATATCAAGATGTTTTTTGCTTTTAGATTTTTACTTTTGTTTCTGAGCAAACAAAAATTTTTAAAGCATAAATTAAATTAAATTGGAACTGTAAAAAGGTGTACAAAAAATTTTGTTTGGGTTTTGCATAATTTTGCGTTATGACTAACACATATTGATTTATTTTTTTGCTGTAATTATACATCATGAAAATTTTTGCATTAAAAATATTACGCAAAATAAACTAAGAACTTTTACGATTTCTATTTTAATTGCAAGTCAAACCCAAGGTATCTTTTTCATCCTCAATATTCTATGTTGATTTGGCATCAAATGTAACATTTCCGACCTGTAACGTTTTGAGCAATCCTCCTGCTAAAGTTACATGGAGAAAAGGATTTGGCGAAATTCAAAAATCAAGATCTGTTGTATCAGAAAATGGAAACTTTATAATTACTGATGTTCAAGTTGAAGATGATGGTTTTTACGTATGCACTGCAGAAAACTATTTAGGTAAATTACTTAGACTCAAATCGAAATAGATTTTTAGATAAAAAAGTTCGCAACATAAAATATTGTAAGTTTTTAATAACTTATATAACGTTTATTTCATTTATTATACTGTAACTTAAAGTAAATAATAATTGGCAAATTTAAAACAAAGGTAAAACCAAATAGCTTTTCCCTTAGTTTTGCAAAATTTAGGTTCTATAATTCTAAGAATAAAAATTGAATCTTGGTCCCTAAATAGTTTTAGCGGCATTTACAAGAAGTCTATAATATATATATATATATATAATGTAAATTGCCTAAATTAAAATTAATTAATAAACAGTTTGCATCTTTTTTTTCCCTGTTTTTTGTTAATTTTTAAACAAAATTAGTTTTTATTTTTTTAACTGTTATTGTTTCATATTTTTTTATAATATTGTTAGTTTTACTCCTTGTTATACCATAAGGTTATAAAATAATAATATGTTATAATATAAAAAATATAATGCTGTAAATATTGTATTAATATACAGTTGTTGAGCTGAAACAGTACATTAGTACTAACGTAGGAACAAAGGAGACATTCCTTCGCAAGACTACTTTCCTTGTACATATATAAAATTTTAACAATGTAATCATAGTTTTTAATGATTTTGAGATTATAGTTTTTATTTTTAATTTATTTTACATTAAATAATTATTATTTCAAAAAATATACTAATAAATCTTTATATTAGATCTAAGATAAGTTATTGTTGCTAGAGATTTAAGAGATTTAACCTAATGATGATTGTGATGTATCTAACCTAATGATGATTGTGATGCATCTAACCTAATGATGACTGTGATGCATCTAACCTAATGATGATTGTGATGCATCTAACATAATGATGATTGTGATGCATCTAACATAATGATGATTGTGATGTATCTAACCTAATGATGATTGTGATGCATCTAACCTAATGATGATTGTGATGCATCTAACCTAATGATGACTGTGATGCATCTAACCTAATGATGATTGTGATGCATCTAACCTAATGATGATTGTGATGCATCTAACCTAATGATGACTGTGATGCATCTAACCTAATGATGATTGTGATGCATCTAACATAATGATGATTGTGATGCATCTAACATAATGATGATTGTGATGCATCTAACATAATGATGGTTGTGATGTATTTAACCTAATGATGATTGTGATGTATCTAACCTAATAATGATTGTGATGTATCTGACCTAATTATGATTGTGATGCATTCATAAATAGCATATAGTATTTAACTACTATATAATTATATTTTATATCATGCATGACTTGATAATGCAAAACAAAATGTTTTTGATATTAATTTCATTTGTTATTATAAACATATTTTGTTTGTGAAACAATAAATTTTGTGTTTGTCAAATGGTTGTCCAATATTTGATTTTTTAAAAATATCTTTTCTATTATTCTTAAAAGCAATTATAAAAAATAGTTTGTTTTATATAGCTATAATAAATTTGGGACATCCATTTATATATTTTATAAAAAATATTATTTAATTAATAGTGTTTATTAATACTGATTTATTATTACTAATAATTATATATCAATACCGCCTTAATAAAAGTTTCTACATTAAAAATGTAAAAACTTTTATTAAGGTGGTATTCATATATAAATTTTCTTATTAAACAAGTTGGTTAATAAAAACTTGTACCGTCTAAGCAAGGTTCAAAAACAATTTGTCTTTTTAGTATTTTTTATTCAGTAGCAACTTAAATATTTAATTAAATTAGCTGTTTCAATTAATACTATTGCATAATATATTTAATTATGTAAAATGCATAAAAATAACAAGAAAAAGATGCCATCATAGTTATTGATTGAATCAGAGAATTTTTCGTTAAAAACTATTCAACTAGCAATTTTTCGTTAAAAACTTCAACTAGCAATTAAAAATCAAGTTTTTAATTGCTAGTTGAAGTTTTTCTTCTACTAAAAAAATTAGTGCATTTTCTATTTTTAGGGTCAGATTCTGTAATCATACAGCTGAAAACAAACCCGTTAAAAATTTCACATGGATCACCCACAGAAGCAGTACTTTTTAACTATCCCCAAACACTCTGGTGTGGCACATATGGACGAACTGAAAAAATTTCAGCCAAATGGCGATCTCTGATTACTAATCAAGTTATTGAACACACTGAATTTAAAACAAAACTTTTTCTCAATACTACGATAAGGATAACAAAAGGTGGCACATATTCTTGTGAGTTCACTGATGGAGTCACTGTGATTGAAAGGATTTCTATAATTAAATCATTCATTTGTAAGTTGAAAAAACTAATATATGTTAAAAATATCAAATTTTTAATATTAATTAGTAAGTATTCAATAATAAGTAATTACGATGTTGCTTAATAGTAATACATTATTTATTTACATTAAATATTAGCCAATATATTTTAAAATTATTTCTCTGGTTTGAACCTGTTAAAACAAAAATGAAAATATTTGAACAAAAAAGTGCTAGAATAAAAACAAGAATATTAAGTTAAAAATTAATTTAGTTTAAAAAATATAATATAAATAAAAAAGTAATATAAAAAAAATAAAAAATTTGTTTTCAAAAATATTAGGTTTTATTATTAAAAATATTACTTAAATATAAAGAACCTTATGATATTTTTTTCAAATATAAAATTTTAAAATATTAAACATTAAATATTAAACAAATAAAGGTAAATATTAAAAAAAAAATTTTAAATCTTCATCACTGTTTAATATTAATGAATTATAATATATATTTTAGCAAATGATAAACATTGTTAAATAAATATTTTTTTATATTTATTCAACTTCTTTATAAATGCAGTTCCGTCAAACATTTTAAAAACACCCGACGAGTATAAAAAGATTTATGAGTTGTTAAAAGAGGTTGATGCTCCGACCAGTTCTATTTCTCAATGTATGCAAATGAATGAATACAGTGATTATGAAGTCAGTTCATTTTGGAGGAGTTTTCAAAACTGCTATTATTATAAAAATACTTTAGTACTTGTGAAAGTAAAAGATCAAAATTGGATTTTGGGTGGGTTCACAGATATTCAATGGAGCAGTAAGTAAAAAAAATTACTTTGATTATTTTAATATAGAAATTTATATTTTTCTAAATTATAGAACTCGAAAGGATAGAGGTAGGTAGAAAACTAGAAAGAATAAAGAAAGTTAGAGAACTAGGAAGGATAGTAATCGTTGCTCATATTTTGCAATAAACACCCTTTTAAGTAATATCAGGTATTATGTAAATAATGTAGCTTGCAATGTTCGTAACAATAAAGACAGCGATTTGGCCATGATCGCTAACTATGTAAGCTAGCGATAACTACGCTAGGTAACAACAACTTTTTACGATAAAGACAGCAATTTGGAGACGAAGATCGGTCGCTAGAAAAGCTATTTTCAGCTAACTACATCAACTAATTATAGGCTTATAGTAATGCTACAAACTTGTTGACTTAAATTGGCTAACTAAAAACCAGTGCAAATATAAACATACGTATATACATATCGCCATAGTTATAGATAGCCATAGTAACATAGCATTTATAGATTTGAATAATGTACTAACTAGCAACAAAAATATATTGATTGCTAAAAAGCTACAAAATGTAACCATTAACTAGCTTTAGGTTTGTTGTTAAATTGTAGTTAACTACATACCCACGATTTGTAGCTATCAATATATTGCATTAATATCGCTAGCCACAAAGCTAAGATATATTGCCTTTGACTTTCTACAGATTTGAGTTATGTTGTAACTAGCTTCGATACATAACTAATGATATATCGCAGTAATATTGACAGCTACAAAACTGCGATATCTAGCTATTGACATTTTGCAGTTAAATTGCAATGTTTCAGGTTCAATAATTATATTATTGTTATTGTTAATATTATTGCTATTTTTAATATTGTTGTTAATATTAATATTATTTTTATTAATATGTATATATATATATATATATATAAATATATATATATATATATATATATATATATATATATATATATATATATATATATATATATATATATATATATATATATATATAAATATATATATATATATATATATATATATATATGCATAGCATATATGTATATTAAAATTAAAAGCTGAAATAAGAGAAGGCACTTCAAAATTATACATAACCATAACATATAAATATTTATATTAAAATAACAATTAGAAATAAAACAGAAACTAAGGAAATTCCAAACAAAAACAAAAGTAAATTCTGTGTTTAAGACATGAAAGAGAAATGTAAGTACTTTTGAAATATAGTTGAGAAGATGATTTATACATAAAATAAAATTCTACAACGTTTGTAAAATTGGTTGAATTTTTTTATTTTACCCAAAAATAATCCCTTTTTCGTGAGAAGACCTGATGTGATAGAAAAAATGGATTGCATTTTCGAAATCAGCGCTGAGAAATACATGAAAAACAGTTATCAAGTTTCAAACAACTTTTAAAATTATTTTTTAGCTGACCTGTGTAATTTGCCTGCTAAGGAATAGAAAAGCGAATTTACTTACTAAAGGTCCTTGTTTGCCATCATTAAAGAATGTATGGTATAGGAGATTCGGGGGTATAGTGTCCCTCTATGCACACATGCCTCCCCTTATACACTGGACCTGAGAAAAGCGGACTTGAATTTTCGGCAACCTCTTTTTTGAGTGCGCAAAAAACATGTTTTAGAAGCGTTTGATAAAGTAATGGATCGGGGGATATGATCAACTTTAAAAGATACACGCTTTAATTTAAAACATAGTTCTTAATTTATGCATAATTATATATAATTTTGTCTAAATTTAAACTTTTTTAATTATTGAAAAAAAAAAGGAAAAAGTAGGGGGGCGGTATTTCTGAAGCGTACGTACTTTTTAGGGGAGAGGGGCATAAAAGCACGCACTGCAACAGAGGGAGGGGGTTAAACTTTTAAATTTTTGGTGTACTTACTTTATGGACAACCCTCAAAGTGTTATGTAAAAATTAATTAAATTTATCGTTTTAAGTTGGTGACCGTATGTGCTTTTGCAGATAAAAATTTAGTATATGTGTGCAAAAAAAAATTGTTTAATTTGAGCATTTAATGATCAATTTAATAATAGGGTATTTAATAATAACTAATGCATTTCTATTCGATATAAAATAAATTTGAAATTTTAAGTAATAAAAACAGCTTTCAAGTTTTATTTTGAAATAAATTACGCAAATATTGGACATTTAATTTTATAAGGAAAAACTTAATGCTGCATTACCACGGATTGAGCCTTTACAAACTTCTAGAGTTGATTAACTGTCATGAATTTGAAACTTTTTTTAAATGAAAGATGAGATGTTAGGCGATCCCAATATATGTATAGTTTCGTCCCGTCTTTCCGAAGGTGTAGCATGATTTTTTATAATATATAATCTATAATATATAATATAATATAATAATTATAATAATTATAATATATAATTTAATTTTATAGTATATAATCCAAAGTTATTCAAATTTATATGAACCAACGTTGATCCAATGTATATAATCCAACGTTAAACTATAGACATAGAATTAACGTTGGGTTATAAGCATAGAATCAACGTTAATCCATTTACATTAGATCAATGTGGGATTATATTCATTTGGTCAACGTTGATCCATATACATTGGATCAACGTTGATCCTATACATTCGATCAACGTTGGGTTTAGGTCGGAAAAACAGCCAAATTTTGCAATGTTTTTCCATACGTAGGACCAACTTAGTTTTCCTAATATTTTTTAATCACGTCGTTATTATGGTTTTCATTAATATAAATACAATAAAACTAACATTGGATTAACGTTGTATTTGCATTTGAGAAAACAGCCGACGTTGGCAATGTATTTAAATGCTTTGGCCCAACGTAAGTGTGCTAGCTGGGAGGTTTATAAACTAAATTTTTTTATTTGGTTTAACTCGTTAAATTTATCATAAAATGTTTATCTATGTCATAGTATTGTTTGCAATTTTTTAAATTTATGCAACAACATCACTTGATGTGAAGATCTGAACTTTTCAATCTGATCTTTTACGTAGCTGAATTTGCTTTGTTTATTTTTCCATCAAGCAACTTTTCACATCAAAATTAGTATTTTTACTACAAATTAAAACTACGAAAGATTTCGTTTACTGATAATCATTAAATTTAAAGAAACTCTATTGTTATATAATAAATCTTGGTAATAACAGTTAATAACAGAAAAAAATATTCAGTAGAAGAAAAAAATCTTCAATCTACATGCACTGTTGTCCAAAAATGGGTCATAACCACTTCGGAAATGACCCGAAAAATCCATCTGAGGGTTGATTCTATAGATTATAGTGATCACTTTAAAACAAAAATTTTAATTTTTTCATTATATTTGCAGGAGAAAATTGTATTTAAAGTTTTTGCCAAATTTACACTAAAAAATCTAATTTTCAAAATGCATTTCCACTGCTAAAAGTCACTAAAAAAACTTTGTGTTTTGTCTTAAATGTTGCAAATATCTCTAAAACAACATTGTATTAACCTATTATTTAACTTTTTTTTCCTTCTTTAATAAAAGTTCAAATTTAAAGGCATTTTAAGATTGAAATATGCTGGCGCCAAATTTTTGCCGCTGAAATAATGGAAACAAATAAATTAGCATTTCTGTTAAAAACTAATTTGTCTTTGTTAAAAAATGCCTAAATTCAGCAAAAACTCATGGTGATTGTTGAAAATTGGTTTGATTTTTTTGTTAGAAGAAAATTGATCGCATATTAACTGATTTTTTGATTGAAAGAGTCAAAAATATATTCAAGTGTTGTATTAATTTCAGTGATGAGAAAATTCCAACTGGCATTTGCAATTCATGTAGAAGCAAACTACAACGACTTAATACTGTTAGTATTATTGAACAGAAACCAGACTTGCACAATTTCAATTTGATTATCATTAGGCCATCTACAAAATATTCTGGTGCTTGCCAGTGTACAATTTGTAGGGTGGCCGATTCAAAGCTCAAAGAAAATCTGACACAGATTGAGCTTGATATATTGAATCAAAACAAAAGTCAACCCTGAAACAGACCGTTTCAAAGTTTTCAGTCCCAAAACTTTATCATCATACCCAGCTAAAAAAATATTCAGCATTTGTTTGTCTGTACTTGCAAAAGGACATCTTCACTTCTGTACATAAAGAACAAGGCGGAAATATATACAGAAACTTGCCGCAGAAGACGCGCAGTTTCATACTTTTGAAAATTAGTATTGAAAAGAAAAACACAACTTTTTCTTTTCAATATTAATTGTATTATATTTTTGAAAACACAACTTCTTATTTTCAATACTAATTGTACCAGCCAAAGGCTAAGGGGCTCAGTACAGTCAAGAAAGATATTTATTTACTTTTAAAGGTGTCGTTACAACCCTCTCGCAATTCAATAACACCAAAACAAAAACTTTGAGTAGATATATATATATATTTATATATATATATATATATATATATATATATATATATATATATATATATATATATATATATATATATATATATATATATATATTATATATATATATATATATATATATATATATATATATATATATATATATATATATATATATATATATATATATATATATATATATATATATATATATATATATATATTAAACCACCGTCTAAACATACTTTTTTGGGGATTAACGTGATACATAAATATAATCGCGGTTCCGAAAAAAGTTAGCTAATTTGGACTTAAGGTAATTTTAGGAAATCACTTCAAAGTTTTTGACTATATATATATATATATATATATATATATATATATATATATATATATATATATATATATATATATATATATATATATATATATATATATATATATATATATATATATATATATATATATATATATATATATATATATATATATATATATATATATATATATATATATATATATACGTAAGTGTATATATATATATGAATAAAGAAAATATCTTTATATTATCATGTATAATATTGTATACTTGAAAGAGTGCTCAATAGATAAACTAGAGCTATATAATAAATATGTTACTGTTACCCGCAGTACCAGGAATTAGCTAAATGCTAATGTTTATAATATAATTTAATATTGCAACTCTGAGTTTCATGTGTTATCACAATCATCAGGCAAGTAGTAAAAGTTTAATTTTGCTATTCTTTGGTAGCAAAATTAAACTTTTACTACTTGTCTTGCCAAAATTACTATCCTTTTTTTTTTGCAAGATTTTTTTTTATTTGAGAGTGTTAACATAGTGTTCTAATTTTGATTTAATTTAGGTTAGTTTAATATAAGCTAGAATTTTTATCTCACGCCTTTGCGCCCTACATATGATGTATCTAGTTTTTAACATTTATACAGCAATTTTCAAAATATATTTGTAATATAAGATAATAAAATCACTTTGAAGAAACTATGCAATGGTCGCATTTCTCTTGGTTTCCATTCTGCTCTGGTTTTAATCAGCATGCAGTTATGCATTTTCACCCTTCCATAAGCTTTTTTTAAGGCTTCAGATAAAAGTTTTACAGTTCTTTTCACCAATTGTGAGTTGTTTAGCAGATCAGTTAGAGAATTTTTTCATGCAGTTTGAATAGTTTATTGTAACTTACATGAGGTAATAAAAAATCAAGTAGGACGCTCAAATTGTAATAAATCAACATCAACAAACTCCAAATTTCAACTTTGAAGTTTAAGGGTATAACTGCTTTAGCTTTAATTTTTATCTAAAAATTCGGATTAATTTCCCTAAAACATTAATTTTCTTAAAACAGTATCTCCAAACTTTAGCCTTGAAGTTCAAGAGTATAGCTTTGATTTTTTGTTTGAAATACTAAGTGATTTTCTTGAATAGCATAATATAAAGAATTTGATTGAGAGCACGGGCTCTTTCAACTTTCTTATTGTCTTAGAGCATAGCATCAAGAAGTCTTTCCTGAAAAAAGCAGCAGGAATAACCTTGAAGATTTTTAAACATAACTTTTGAATTAATAAAAGGTTGTTTTTATATGAAAACTTTAAACATTTGTTTACCAGTAAGGCCTTTATGATTTTTATGATCATTTCCTTTAATATTTTTATGATCAAGCTTTCTTATTCCGATATAACATGACGAAGAGGTAACTCACCATTGTGAAGTTAGTAAACTATTTATATATGAATGCTAGTTTAAAAATCTTCACTAATTAGACAACTAAACCATTGTTAACATCAGTGTTGGAACTTGTTAGTGATGAAACTATTCCGGTAAAATTTGATTCAAAATTTACCGGTAATTTTTAATTCGAAGAAGTTAAAGTTCTTTTTTAAGAGTAATAAAATAAGTAAAAAAATTTTAAAAGTTTACCAGGCAGTTATTTTTTAAAATTTTTCGGTAAATTTTCCGGTAAGTTTTACCTTCGCAAGTTTTACCTTCGCTAGATCATGTATTATCTAGAGCAATTGCTTTCAACCATTCAATAGTATCATAATCAGTAAAAACATTTAGTGTTGCTGAAACCATACTATTTAATGCATCATTTTCTTCTCCAACATGTCTCAGATATTTTTTAGAATAAGTCTACTTTAACCAGTAAAATGGATGTGATGTTCATCTTGAGTTGTTCTATACAATACCAATTACTCATGTATTTAATGGCATAGAATAACAAATTTTGTCTTACTTGCCATCCACACCAAATAATTTTAGCTGTAAAACCTATGGACAATGCTTAGTTTTAATTGAACGAGCTTTTCAACAAAATATCTTATATTCTGTCGTTATCTGAGATTTGTTATTCTTAATTATTACTCCATTGTCAAATAAATGTTGTAGCAGCAGCATTAATCTTAAATCTTATTGCATCATCATCATCATCATCATCATCATCATCATCATCATCATCATTATCATCATCATCATCATCTTCGTCATCGTCATCATTATCATTATAATCATCATCATCATCATAATCATCATCATCATCATAATCATCAACATCATCATAATCATCATCATCTTCATCATCATCATCATCATCATCATTATCATCATTGCTGTACCTTCTTTGTTTCCGTGCTTGCACGAGTTGGACTTTTTTCATAATGCTATTTCTCTAACAAACACAGTCTTGAACATATTCTTTCCTTAAAAGTAGCCTTTTCAAATCATCTGAAATACATTCTTTTCAAGTTTTTCTGCTTCTACCTCTAGCTTTTTCTTCTGAAATTTCCAACTATCTACATGCTGATAACCAGTCATCTGCATCTTTACGCTTTACATGCTAAAACCACCTAACGCACCCAATCAGATATACTCACAAGCCCTAATCTTTTTCTTAAATCATCAGTGCTTTTTAAGTCACACCGCATACCCATTTAATTGTGTTAATCATCATCTTTTCTATTCTTTCCAAAGGCTGGACATCATCAACCTTCATTGTCAATGTTTCTCTGCCATACATCATTAAACTCTAGATATATGTGCTGTAATTTTTTCCTTTAATCATTAATGAAATACCTCTTGATTTTAAAGGTGGAGATAAATCTTGGAACTAGGCCCAGACAGACTTTGTTCTTGCCCTAGATGCTGCTTCTGTTCCACCAGCTGATCCAATTCTATCTTCAAGATAACAAAATTTACAAAAACACACTTAACCTTTTCTCTTCATTTATTTCAATCTCTTTTTTAACTTCTTCTCTATACTCACCAAAAGTGCATTTTCCAATCAAAATCAACAAACAAAAAGCCCTTTTGCTTCAATTCCATCTTTCACTGTCTCAAAACTTAATACTAGTTATTTTTCTGTTTCATATATATATATATATATATATATATATATATATATATATATATATATATATATATATATATATACATATATATATATATATATTATATATATATATATATATACATATATATGCATATATACATACATATATATACATATATATATATATATGTATATATATATATATATATATACATATATATATATATATGTATATATATGTATGTATATAGGCATATATATGTATATATATATATATATATATATACATGTATATATATATATACATATATATTTATATACATATATATATATGTATATATTTATATATATTTATATATATATATATATATATATTATATATATATATATATATATATATATATATGTATATAAATATATATGTATATATATATACATGTATATGTATATATATATATACATGTTTATGCATATATACATACATATATATACATATATATATATATGTATATATATATATATACATATATATATATATATACATATATATATATATATATATATATATATATATATATATATATATATATATATATATATATATATATATATATAATTTTACTATTGTGTATTTGTTTAGATCTTCAACACTTATCAAGCAAGAAAACATTTGTATTTACAACATATCCAGATTTTAAAATAAAGACTAAAGATTTAAGTAGAACGCAACCTTGTTTAAAGACTATGTCTGGAAGAAATTACCCCTGTTTTGGTTTTCAGGAGTTTACTTTTGAAGAACTTGATATTTCATCAAACTTTGGTCATAAGATTATTTCAAATTATGACTATAATAAAAAATACAAAGCCGTAATCAAAAGTAACCGTTTGTTAGGCTCTGAAATGACAGTGCATATTCAAAATATAGAAGTTTTTTATTTGACTTAAGTTATAAAGTTATATATATATATATATATATATATATATATATATATATATATATATATATTATATATATATATATATATATATATATATAGAAATAGAGAGAGAGAGGGGGGGGGGGGAGAGCCGACGATACCGTTGGGTCAAGGCGGCACGGAAACCAAACTTCTTTTTATTTCTAAAATACTTTTTTTTTTAAAAAAAATTATAGAAAAACAGTGCTTTTTTAAGAAATTGACAATTGTGCCCTTCCATTATGAAACCCGTGTCGTTCCCCATGACGATATAAACTTAATAATATATAATGATTATTATTTATATTTTATAATAGCATTAAATTCATTACATGATCATGTCTTTTCAATCATTTTTTGATTCAAATAGTGATTTAACATGATATTAATAATGATATGAAACAAAAATTATTTTATTTTATTTTAAGAAAACAGAAAGTATAAGGAAACATATTTAAAAATCATAATAAACAGTTCTCCATTAAATTACGTAAACTTAAAGACTATTAAACATAAACATACTGTCTGGCATGTTTTCAAGTAACTAAAAAGCAATAAACTAAGTTTTTAAGCACCACTAATAAGTGTTGTATGATATGGAATGCTTATTAGCGTATTTATAACATGTCACAAAAAAAACATGTTTTTGGCAACATGTTTTTGAAAAACATGCCGTCGACCGAACGAAGTAAAATGTTTTATTCGAGAAAAGCTTTTTGTCAATATGGGATTTTGTTACGTTTCTTTCAAAGAGTTTTTTCGTTTTTATTTTTTTTTGTGGACTTTTAGTTCTTTACAATCATTTTTATTTCATATATAACTGAAAATAAAATAATGTTTATTTTTCTCAATAAAGATGCCTCGTAAAGCTAACAAAGTCAAGAAAAAACCACAAGTAAAAGCTGATGAAGCTACAATTAAGCGGTCTAAAATAATTCTACTTTTTCGCTTGTTGCGCTCTCGTCAGTGAAGGCTTTTTAAACATTAAGAATATTTATTGAAATAACAATTAAAAAAAGATTGCTTCCTCATACCAAACTCTCAGTCGATGTAGCGGCATTTTCGTGTAGCAGCAGGCTATAAGGTAGTCAATGTAGCAGCACTCCCTTGTAGCAGCATCCAATAAGAAATTCCAGAGCTCCACCAAATAGTTAAAAGTTAGGTTTAAAGTTATAAACTAAGGCAAACTGCAAACATGACTTGTTATTGATTTTGGCCTAAGAGTTTTGATTGAGGATTGATTCAATAATTAAAATACGAAAAACAGGTGTTTTTTCAAAGGAATGAAATGTTAAATTAAAAAACAGGTTTTTTTCCCACCACTAGTCATGCGTCAGCTTAAAACTGAACATTAATGTGGTATGAAAGTTTTCAAATTTTCAAAAAAAAATCTTTAAAATTTCAAAAGAAAAAATCTTTAAATTTTCAAAAAAAAAAATCTTTAAATTTTCAAAAAAAAAATCTTTAAATTTTCAAAAAAAAAAATCTTTAAATTTTCAAAAAAAAAATCTTTAAATTTTCAAAAAAAAAAATCTTTAAATATTCAAAAAAAAAATCATTAAATTTTCTTAAATGAAGACCACTAACAGAGGAAAGTTTTTTTAAATTTTCTTAAATGAAGTAAATATGTTTTAAATATTAACACTATTTATGTAAACGTGTTAAGAGAAAATTAGAATACTTGTAATAATTTATGTTTTTTAAATTCATTTCGGATTAGTAAGGGATTAAAGTTAACCATGAGCGAGACTAGGTTTTTTCAAACCGAGACGAGACCGAGACGAGAAGTTAGTACTTCTCGTGAGACCGAGAACGAGACGAGACGAGAAATTTAACACTTTTTGAAAACAAATTTATTAAAATCCAAGTAAAAAAAAAAAATGTAAACATGGTTTTGACAAATAGATACAAATATGCCATTTGTCAAATGTAAACAACTTTTTCAAATATCAATTCAGAATTTTTTTGCCAAACTTTTCCAACAAGACAATGTTTTCTCTGATTAAGATGATTTGTTCTACTTTTTCTGGGTGTAAGTTGTGTCTAGATGATCGGATGACATTTCCGCCTGAGCTAAAAACTCTCTCTGATTTAGTTGAACTTGCTGGAATAGCTAAAATTTGTCTAGATAATGAAGAGAGTTCTGGCAATGTATTTGAATTCAATTTCCACCAATCAAGTATTGGAAAGTCTTTTTTGGCATCAGGGAGATATTCATACTGGCACATTTTGCTCAAAATATGATTCAGTTCAGATGTTGGCTCTTGTGTTTCAAGTCTGACGTTTAACTTGCGCTTCAGTTTTGAATTAGGGGACAAATCTGCTGAACGGACTCTGGCAACAGGTTGGCACTCAACATTATTCTTAACCTGTGAGGCTAACCATTCTTTTGTTGTTTGAAATTTTCTGAAGAGCTTCAAGTGAAGTCCCTTTAAAGCAGGATTTAAGTAGTTTGCTGCAGCACTCAATAAGTTTCCAGTGTGACAAAGAGGAAATCTTTTCTCAATGCAGCTTTTCAAGTTTTTTGCATACAAGACACCGTAGCCATTTTTTCCATCCGTCTCAATAAATTAATCAAGTTTGTCATGGATTAAATAAAGAGAATCGGCGACAGTGTTAATTGTTGGAATAGACTCAGCCGACCACGTTTCTGTAGCTTCTTTAAGTGGTGCCAAAATTTCTACTGCTCCCTCGATTGATTTCCACTGTGATGCACTGATGGTCTTTGAAGAAAAAATATATCCATTTGCACATAAGCTGATAATTGCACTCTTTAGATGTAGGACAGAAGCCATGCAATCCAGTTCACTATTCCATCTTGTGTCAACAGATTGGCGTAACTGTCTAAAATTTATTCCTTGAGCGTCTGATTCTGGTTCAAGCAACTCAGCTGCAACTGTTGACTGGTGAGTTAAAGAAGCCAAATCTTTGCATGTTTGCAACGCATCATCCATTCGAGCTGTCATTCCAAATGAGTCTCGAATTGCACATTGCAAAATATGATTGTTGCACAAGTGTTGGTCAAGGCGCTTTGACATATGACTGCAAGTTTCATGTTTCTTGCCAGGTCGTTCACGCAGTACATTGGCAAATCAGCAGGCAAATTTAGTTCTTCTAAGAAAGAATCCAGCTTTCCTTCAATTAAGATACCTGTGTGTCTGCCTGGGAACTGTTGGACATGGGGTGTCCAGTGATGTAGTCTCCAATTTTCGTCAATAGCATGAAAAGTCCAAGAAATGTAGCTGTCCTGAGCTCTAGAATTCCAAAGGACAAAAGTAAATGCAGCACTTTTTAGACTTAGCGTAATCTCCGTTATTATGCTCTTCATTCTAGCTTGAACTTCTTTTGACCGAATAGAAAGCTTTCTTGAATATGTTGTTCTGTGATGAAGGCTCAGTTTAGAGTTTGCAATGTCAAACAATTTCTTGAAACCTCTTCCTTCGACTGCTGAAAAGGATGCCCGATCAGTGCAAAAGTAATCCAGCATTGCAGAGTCAAACTGTTTTTGAATGGAAATGTCTTTGTCATATTTGGACTTTATTTCAAGCATTTCGACCATGGTTCGTTGTTTCTTCTTAGGAGGAGGAAGAAGAGAGTCGTCAGTTTTTTCAGAATACTCAACGTAATCTTGGCTGTGTTTTTTTTCGAGGTGACGATGAAGTCCACTTGTGTTTCCATCTTTTGTTTTCAAAGACTTTTTGCACGCCTTGCATTCAGCACCGTCACTTGTTTTTTGAAAACATCTCCAGATTTTGTTTTTTCTTGGTAACATTTTTGATCGTTGAAATGAATATTTTTTTTCAATATGAACAATATGTGTCAAGTTGAATTCCACTGGTAAACTAATGAAAATAAGTCGAAAGTGCACCATTTTATACAAAAAGTTTTTGTATTTAAAATCTAATTAAAAATATTTAAAATCTAAATAAAATTTTTTAATTAGATTTTTTTTTTAAATTTAATTAAAAGATCTAATTAAAAATCTAATTAAAAATTTAATATGTTTTTGTCAGAAACAAATTAAATTCTTAGTTAGATTTATTAAAATCACGGAGTCAAAATATTATTTAATTAGAAAAACAAATTATTAAGCATTTTGTAAATTATAATCATTTTTAATTTGGAAAATAATATAATATTTAAGTCTCGTTCTACTTCTCGCGAGAATTTTCTATTTCTTGTTTCTCACGAGAAGTCCCATATCTCAGGAGAAACGAGAACGAGACGAGATCTCGCTCATGGTTAATTAAAGTTTTAAATAGAAAAGTGAAACGACAGACTCTTTTGAAGTATTTTTATGAATTATAATACTTTTTAATAAACTTTGGTTCGTAAAAAAACGTTTCCAAGTATTTTATAATTATTAAAACGTGTTTTTGAATTATCTCTAACCTATTGGAAACTTTCATGCTCTAAACATGCATTTTAGATTTTTTTTTTTCCACAAATAGGCTTCAGTTTTTGCCCTTTTTACAAATAGGGACTAGATTTATAAACAAAAAATAGTGGCTTCATTTTTTGTCCAATAAAGTCCCGCAAGTTAGACATCTAGTTTGTATAATATATCGTTGCCTCCTTAGGACCTACAAGAAGTTCATCACCTTAAGTAAGACATGATTACAAGTTACAAAATTCTGAACAATTTAGTGTGCCTTAAAATCTAAATTTTCTTTTTAATAAACAACTATATTTAAACTCGAGTTCACAAATTCAAAATGCGCAAACTAAAATGTAAACTTTGTGTCCGTAAATACTCTTTTTCACTCATGATTGTTTATATTTGGAATAACTTGCCATCTGACGTTAATGCCAAAAAGTATCGAGAGCTTTAAATTTAAAATTTATTAAATACCGCGTAATTATCATAATTTTAAGTTAAGCAATCACATTTCACTTTTTAAAAAAATTTCAAAAAATAAAATCTCAAAAAATAATGTATAATATGAAGTAATTTTTAGTATGAAATAATATATAATATGGAATAATGAAATATTTTATAAAATGAAAAAATAAACAAGCAAAAAAATTATCTATTAAAAAAAATCTATTGATTTAAAACGCCGTAAACTGTTCCTCATTTTGACCGCCAGGATAAAAATTGTGTCTAACAATAAAATTATGTTTTAATTTACTGTTTAGGATCATGGAAGTTGTTTTTAAAATCATATTGACCATGGGACGTAGCTTTTTCAAAATTATTTCGGTTTTTACAAAAGACTGAAATAATAGTCACAAAAAGGGGTTACATCTAATCCACTTCAGAGCGTGGATAACCAACTGTAAGATGTATTGTCAAAAATAACCTAGTGGAATTAGGAGATGATATTTATGTGAAACAAACAATTCAGCTTTTCTTTAGGTGAGGTGATAAAGTCTCAACCATACAAAAGAGGTAGAATAACAGATTAACCCATGTTATATATACTGTTAAAGATTCTCCAAAAGTCACAAGAGCCTAATTTTTAAGATGATGTAGGAGATGTTGTAACCTGAGAATTGCCGTATTTGGCGTTAGACAAAAATCTATCAAGAAAACAGTAAACAGATGCCAGTTTTCTGAAGAATTGTTTTGCTGATACATATGAAAGTATTGGTTAGGGTTTAAATTGCAGGAGCACAATGAGAGAAAAACCGTGGAGATGAGTAAAGCTTGACTTGGATTGTTGAGAGGGAATAAAAATTTCCATACAATCCTGAATCCAAGAAGTTTTGCTTCTTGGATTCAGGATTGTATGGAAAGATCAAAGATTTCTACCAAAGTGCTATCACAAAAATAATCACAGGAAGGGGCCTATTTAGCCCTAAGGTAGTTATAAGAGGTACAATGATAAGGGGATTCTGATGATAAAAAAGAATGAGATAATTGTTTTAGAAAGATCAAACCTAGGGTAAATGTAGAGAAACTGAGCGCTGAATTGGATCAGAAACAAGATATTAGTTGAGTAAAAAAGGTAATTCGGATTGCTAAATATTGAGTTGAAAATTGACTATTGAGAAAGATAAAGGTTGTGGGACTTACCACCTGTAGAGTCACTGACACTGGAGGCATTAGAGCCAAGCCATTAAGTGTAATGAGCATTAAAGTCAACAACAAAAACGATATTGGCTGAAGGATAAAGAGAAAGAGGTTGGTCAATTTATTCAGAAATTATATTGAAAAGAGTGCAGTCGTGACATGAAGAAGAGCGAAAAAGAGCAAACAGAAAGGCGATAGATTAAAATAAATAGAATAGTCTGTCGATTCAAACCTAGTTTTCCGACAAATGGGTGAATTCTTGCAAATGTAAATGCCCAGATCAAACAAGTGACTATTGGAGTCTTTCTGAAATAAAGGAAGATAACCATTAACACTAAGATCTCAAGATGAGACAGCCGAACTCAAATTAATCTCACAAAGAGCAAGTACGTCTGATAAACTTTGCAAAATATAAGACTCAACAAACAAAAAACTACTTCAAAGACTTGAATAATAGTGAGTTGATTTGGAGAACTTGGTGATGACAGTTTTTTTTTTGTACTTTATAGCATTTAGTGGTTTAGATAATTTTAAATTTGTTAAAAATCTTGACTCAAAGCACAGGTAGTAGCCAGTACAATACTTAATGGTCTAGGCAAATGCCTCATTACTAATAATAAATCCTAAACCGTAGCCAAGGATTTCAAATGTGGCACATTTGGAGTTCTTTGTTACGGCTTTTGGTATGCTCGACAAAAGACACCATCCATGCGCAACATGACACTGTTAGTGCTCAAATACTTTACAGCGGTTAATAGAACTAGCCTCTCATAAAGCAACTAAAGAGGTTGGGAAACCTGACCTCCATCCTGCCTCAGAGCCGTAAAACTGAGTTTTAGAGCTGTACCTTCATTAGAAGATAATAGAATGAGTTGCCTAGTCATAGAAACAGAGACACAAGCTAAAGCCATGCTTTGAGTCATAATGATCCAGCATTCAATATCCTAATTTGGAAACAATGTATTATAAACTCATTTACGCCAATCTAATAGATAAAGAAGGGGTGCAAGGCTGGTCAACATAAAAATAAAATCTATTTACCTGTTATATCTTTGCGAGGAGGCCTCTACAAGACAGTGGCTGAATGCATTCAACTTCTGCCCAAGATGAGTATTTTTATTGAGACAACATCTCCTACCTTTTCTCAACCAAGAGCCCAATGGTAGGGGGTGTTTTAAGTTGGTTTTTCCTAGCCTTTGCCAAAAAAAGCATATCCCACAAGGTAGCAGGACATGAAGAAGTTTGTACTGGGTTAGATGTTACCAGAATTTAAAAACCTTTTATAGTTTACGTTATTTTTTCATGATCAAATATATTTACAATAACTTTTAAGAGCATTCCACCTGATTCTAAAGAAATTCGTACATGAGTACTAATGGATCCATTTCCACTTTTGTATTATATTTAAAAGAAAATTGATGTGTCTCGAACAAAAATAACATCTCTGCAAAGATTCATATGTTCCTCAGAAAATCAATTTAAATAAAAAATATTGGTTTGAAGAAACGAAATTAGTCAATATTTGGTATTAATTTTTAATTAATTTAGTGATTCAGAGATGTTCGATTCAAAGGATAATCTTTCACCTATACCTTTTCTAAGAACTGCTATCATATCTTTTGTTCTATTTAGAGAGAGTTCTAAAATAATTTGCAACCGATAATTATCAAATAGAACACCTAGCAGTTTTGTTTACAGGTGTACTAACCTTTATAGTGAGTGGTTTTCCTCTTGTTGATGTATATTAAGGTTGGATCTATATGCTACTTTTTCAGTTTCCATTTTCCTTTTGAGTACTCATAATGCAACCTGTTCAGCTTGAAGACAACCAAATTCAAAAGCTAAACTTATAAGATTAGAAACAGCAGTTTCTCTACTGCACTAGTGCAGTAACCCTGCTTCATGAAGTATTTACAGTTTTCTGCGACAATTAGAACAAATATTCGTTGGAAAATCTTCTATTAGTTTTCAATATGAAACACGGATAATCTCATCAAATCTTCTATTGTGCTATTTACGTAATGTAAAAATTTCGTATTTATTTCAAAATACTCCCAACAACAACAACAAACATTTTAAAGACATACTGATGAACTTGACATATAAATACGATTTTTACAGAAGTTTTACAATTACAGAATGTGAAAGAATGTTTTAAGAAATGTTTAAAGAAAAAAAAATATTTTGACTATTTAACGAACAAAAATTTCAATTTATTAATTATGACAATATCACTAAAATAATATATAAAGATCTAAACTAGTTTTTTTTTATATCAAGAGAGTTATTTTCAATCATATAAGGAAAGCATTTAAATAAAGTTAAGGATATGTAAAGATAGATAGATGGTATTCCATATAATATATAACATATATAGGCCTAATTATATTGCAAACAATATATAGCATGTATAGACTTATAACATTAAATAAATACATAAAATAATAAAATATAGAAGTTAAAAGATATTTTTTTAAAGAAAAATATTAAAACATACATACTTGATATAACAAAAAAAAAGAACTTTGCCGCAGAATAAGAAAAAGAAAATCCTAGTTTTAGATTAAAATAACATGAAACGTAAATATTCAGACTAAAATTTAATATAAAAACAAACCTGTTTGTGCAACACTTATTACTTAGTAGCGCAGAAAAATAATATTTAAAAACGGCGCTAATAAGAAACCTAAAATCTCAATTAAATTAGTGTTATTTTCATAGATTTAAATATATATTGAGCTTTTTGTACGTTAAACAGTCAAAATATTTTTTTTCTTAAACATTTCTTAAAACGTTCTTTCACATTCTGAAAAAAAGAAATATTTATATTAAAATTAAGAATAAATCTAAAAAGTGCATAAAAATAGATAAAACCACTAAAAAAGTTTAAAAAATAAGTAAATGTGGCACAGTTTTTTGATTTTAAAAACCACTTTAAAAAGTTTAAAAAATAAGTAAATGTGGCACAGTTTTTTTGATTTTAAAAACCACTTAAAAAAGTTTAAAAAATAAGTAAATGTGGCACAGTCTTTTTGATTTTAAAAACCACTTAAAAAAGTTTAAAAAATAAGTAAATGTGGCAATCTTTTTGATTTTAAAAACTACAACTTTTATAGTTTTGTACTAAGTTAAGTGTTGCACTAAATCTTAATTTGAATAACACAACTTTTATTCTGGCGGTCTAAATAGAGATCAGTCTAAATGGAGATCGCAATCAAAGCATTTCTTTAAGATTTAAGTTAATAATAAAAAGTTTCAAAAAATTCGTAAACAATATTGAAAGTTTGTTTACTTTTCATTTTTTGTTGTTGTACTTTTTCAACGATTAATACTATATTTCTAGATTAATATTGAATTAATAAATATAGAGATAAGAACTTGTAGTATTTTTGCCGGGTTTACAAAACTTATTTTATATCTTTATTTTTAAAATATAAAAGTATGTTTTTAAATGCAGCAAATGTACTACAACACAAAATAAAATCCTAGAGAAACATAATAAACTTCTTTTCGAAAAAACGTTAAAAAACTTTAGCTTAACAGGATAAGCAAAAGGAAGCAAAGGATAAGGTTCAAAAAAGTATTAGAGATTGTCTAAGACTTTGATATTTATATCTAATATTGAGGAATTCAAAACAAATATTCCTTGGTTCGAGCAGTTGTTAAAAACTTATTCAGTCAACTATTAAGAAAATAATCCATTTTGATTAACCCCGCTTTCAAAGGTTACAAAATACATTTTAAATTTTTTCTTTTTCATCGCCAAGGCGCCATTTTGACTTGCTGATTGAATATATATACCACTAAAACTGTACCGCAAATTTAAATGATTTTCGATATCATTATTCTCCAGCTAGTCGATTATACCTCTTTAATAAAAAAATAATATTTACATAAAATGATTACTACTTTTAAAATTTGTAAAAATTTTTGCAACAGGTTGACATATTTTTCGAAAAAAAGTTTTAAGATTATATTAGGGACTTGTTAATTGTTTAAGAAACAGTAAGGACCGCTAAATTTTTTTTTTCAATTATTATTTTATTATATAGAAGAAACCTTAGGGTTTAACAAAAGAAATTTTGAAAAAGCTGTTTTCACCTTACCCCACAGTGAGTTAGTAGGTGGACAAAATGGGAAAAGTTTTAATTGTTTAATCTTGAAAACTTATTTAATTTTAGTATTTACATATATATATATATTAAGAGAATATTTAAAATTGTAATTATAAATAAGTAATTTGGTGACATCAATATTGTGTGATATTTCAATTACATCTGCAATGCCAAGAATACAAAACTAGTACAGGTTGTTTTAGAGTATTCAGAGTTTAGAAAAACCTTTGCGTGGAATAAATTTGTCATTGTTTGTTATTTCAATTATATTTGAAAATCACAGATCTTTAAGAAGTTTATTTTTTGCCGCGCTATAACTAATAACTGACGCAATTTGCCATGTGCTGTCTAGTATTTATTTGAGTATGTAACTTAATTGAAGCATAAATAATGCTTCAATTAGGTTTCCATTGATCCCAGTGGGCACAGTACGTTTTTAAACTTTCTTTGGACGTATTTATTTGGTTTAATCCATTTAAAACGTTCGAAAAACATCTTAAAAACGTACCAAAAGTGAATAGGATTCCTGTACATATAAAACTATAAGGTATTGTTCATTCAGTGTCTTATAAGAAATCGAATGAACAATATTTTATAGTCTTATATATACAGCAATCCTTATATTATAATTTTATATTACAATCCTTATAGCATAATTTTACCTTGGAAATCGCTTAGCAACAAGAAGTCTGAAAACAAAAATACGAACAAAGTAATAGTTATATATTACATTCATTATACAAAACAAAGGGAAAGAGTGCTGCCACTATAATATCAATAACTAATATGTCTTGAACCTTCTTTGAGTATAAAGCTGGATTAGATACGCTATCTTTAACTGAATAACATTGACCTCCTGTCAATGAATGACTTGATAAAACTTTACCCCCTAAAACCGCAATTGCCAAATCTTTGACAGCTTGCCAAACACCTCCTTAACTAATTGCAGCATACTGATTTGCAGTCAATTGGGTAATTTTTCCAATGTCCTTTAAATTAAAGCCCTATTAAAATAGTGTATTTTAAGATGAAATAAGCATGTCTTATTTTACCTTACTTTGATATTAAAGCATTTCAATTTTTTAAATTAATGATAAAAATAGAGAAACTTTTCGACTACCATGCAAGACTATATATATATATATATATATATATATATATATATATATATATATATATATATATATATATATATATATATATATATATATATATATATATATATATATATATTTTTAGGTTCAATGTTTAGTTTTTTTGATCTCAGACAAGTTTTTGTATATATATATGTATATATATATATATATATATATATATATATATATATATATATATATATATATACATATATATATACAAAAACTTGTCTGAGATCAAAAAAACTAAACATTGAACCATTGTATGTATATATATGTATATATATATATATATATATATATATATATATATATATATATATATATATATATATATATATATATATATACATATATATATATATATATATATACATATATATATACAAAAACTTGTCTGAGATCAAAAAAACTAAACATTGAACCATTGTATGTATATATATGTATATATATATATATATATATATATATATATATATATATATATATATATATATATATATATATATATATATATATATATATATATATATATATACATATATATATATACATATATATATATATATATATATATATATATATATATATATATATATATATATATATATATACATATATATATACAAAAACTTGTCTGAGATCAAAAAAACTAAACATTGAACCTAAAAATGCATTTGATATAAAGATATTCACCAACAATAAAAGATACTTACATATAAAGATAAATATCTTCAAAAGAAACCCTACTCAGTCATGGGGTGCTATTGTTAATTTTTCAAATATTCACTTGAACATTAAAAGCGCTTTAAAAACAGAGTTCCATGAAGCAGCTTGTTGTCAAGGGAAATTTCAATAGGCCATAAAAATAAAGCTCAATCAAAAAAAATAAAATTTCCACCTTGTTTTAGCAAAATGTCTCATACCTCTGGTAATCTTACATCTCCTAATTTAACTATTGCCTCAGACACAATGCAGAAAATGATGTGTGATTTATGCAAGATAAAAATTGACGCAATACGTAGTTTACTAGAAAAAAACAGAAAGTTGCAGCGGAAAGTTTGTTTTTTTAGAATTTCGATGACCCAAAACAAGCTTACAAACAAAAAACTTACAAGACACTATTTTTCACTAAACTTGTGGAAATTCAAGTATTCAAAAGAAAAAAGAAAAAAGAAAATTCAGAGCAGAATAAGTTTCGTTCTCCAGATTTCATAAATAAACTGAGAATTCTTAAAATTAGTAGAAAAAAGTTGCAACAAAATGTTAAAAAAGTAAATACAAAATTGCTATCAAATAATTACAGGAACAGATAAAAAAAAGAGCAAGAAAACAAATAACTTGTAGAACAAAATCATTATTAACAAGGATTTAAAAAAAAAAAAAAAGAAAATAGGCTAATTATAGGAACCAAAAACTAAAATAAAATGACCTGCCCATAAGAAAAAGTGTTTATGCTGCTATTATTAACAATGTGCCTGTGGAAGGTGTCTCATTTTCGTTGGAAAAAATTTCCTGAAACGTTACACAACACAGGACTACAAAAAACACCCCACTCATCCACAGTAAATAGAATGGCATATGAGCCAAGTGTTATAGCATTTGTTCAAGCTGGTGATGCACTTTTTCATTGTAAATGTGTAACAGTAGTTTTTGATGCAACCGCCATTGTAGACAATCATATGAACGAGATTCATATCAGTTCCTATCCTCCACAGAGATCTTATTTCTTTTCAACCGCTAAACTTGCTGGAGGTACAGAATTTGACTGTGCTACTCATATTTTCAATGTTTTAAAAAAACTTGCCAATACCTTTGCAGAGTTTAAAAGCATGCTAGTAGTAGATGTTTTAGACACATTTACTCAAAAAATTAAAAGTTGTCAGTCAGGCATGGCACCTTTTAATAGCTGATGGGCTTGCAGTTAAAGTCCTCAAAAATATTTCCAAGATAAGGCAATTTTTTAAATTTATAACTTTAATAATATTCATAATTTAAAATTTTTTTTACTTAATTTTTTTGTGAGTATATTTTACTGTTTTGAAAATTTGATATTGTAACAGTTTTCACCCTTCAAAAAATCAAGTATAGTTTTACAGACAACCGTGCTGTATTCAAAAGTTATCTTTAAAAAAAAAAATTTTGCTCGAGGGTTGTTCCTTAGACATGTTGGTAGCAGATTTCATGTTTTGTTCCTTACGGCAAGGATTGTTGTCTAATACAAAAGTCTCATTATAAAAGCCTTTTTCGAAAAATAAGTTTTCTTTTTGATTAATATCAAGTTTAATGGAATTCCATTACAGTTTGATTACAGTTTTTTTTTTATTCCAGCAACACCAAAAATTAAATTTTCCAGCTCTTACTTCAAGACATGAGTGATAATATAATGCTTGTGAAACAGCAAGGGTTGGGCCTAATAGGAAAAATAATAACTGGGCCTTGGATGAGTCTGGTTTAAAAAGATGCAACATGAATGAGAAATCATGAAGTTGTCAGTTTTCAAGGTTTCTTAATAACGCAATAAACTAATTTAAAAATTTCAAAAACATTTATTCTTTTTCAATTAGGATAATCTTTTCCAGAAAGCAATAAGAAAATTAGCTTACTTAAAAGTAATCTAGAATCAAATCTAATCACAAATATGGATATTTTTAGTCAAGTGTTGAATGTTAAAGAAGATATGGTACACCAATCCCTTAGAGTTATAAAAAATTCAAAGTTTTTGGTAAAGATTTTGTTAGCTTTGATAAGCTTCACAGAGACAGTTCCCAAAAAACAGATGACCAGGTATTTGATTGGCAATCTCTCAAATCGATGCAAAGAAATGATAAAAACAACACCACATACAATGGAGGCTAATAAGATCTTGGATATTCTTGAATTTTTTTTGCGTTGTGCTTCTAATGCTACTTTTTGGTTTTCTGGGTTCAAAATTAAATGTCAGAGAAAACAAAACATTAAAATGGCTGGATGAGAGAAAAAGCCAGAAAGCCAGAAAAAAAAAACTTATTTGATTTGCAGTTCGCAGAGGAGCTTTAACATGTCAAGCCTCAAAAAAATTTTATAATTTTTTCTATGAAGAAATAGGAAAAAGATGTGCCAAAGCTAATTTAAAAAAAGAACTTTTGGAAAGAAAGCAACTAGTAAAGGATGTTAAAAGAGCAATTGCTGGTAATTCCAAAACCATAGATCATCTTTTTGTTTATGTTGATGAAAAATAAAAACAAATTTTGGGAGTTTTTTTGAAGAATGGAAACTTGATAGGGCAGCTTTTTAGCCATAAATGAGAGCTAGATGATGGCTATATACATTTATTTTAGGTAGAAATGTTAATCAAATTTTTTTTATTTTTTGCAGGTAGTTGCAAAAACTAAAAAAATTAGTTACATACACAATAGGATATTGGAAAGTCAACGTCGATGAAGCTTGACATAAGCCAGGAAGAGGTTACAGCAGATCTAATACTTACCTGTATTATATTATATTAGGATGTCTTTTACTTTATGTTGAAAGTTTTGTATACATTTTTATTTATTCCTTTTAATTTTTAAAACTTTCTATATTAACCCAGAGCAACCACAGGTTTATTTTACATTTCAGAAACTGTACTTAGCATTGTGAAGACTCTAAATATAAGTATGTTCATTTGTATATAAAATGAGAATGATTTGCAAAAATATTATAGTTATTAGAACTTAGAAACAAAAATTTCCAAAAAATTTAGATCCCCTGTCTCAAATTTTATTTTAATGAGTTAATAAGTTTTTAAATAAATTATCAAAAACTAAATTTAAATTTATGGACAGATTTTAAACTTAATCTAATCATCTTTTAGTGCTCAAAGTTTATGACCATGTGAAATAACTTTAAAAAATATAACTTTAAAAGTATAAAAGAATATTGTGTCTGCTAATGGATTTAAATTTATTACTAGTTAATAAGTTAAAGTATTTTAAAAACTCAATCCCCGCACATTTTTTTGTGGGGTTACACACTTTTCGGGGTATTTTTGTTTAATTTAATTAATATTAAGTGAGATATAATAAACATTTTTTATTACTTATGTGATTAATCACATAAAAAGCACAAGTATATGTGACCAATCACATAAAAAGCACAAGTATATGTGACCAATCACATAAAAAGCGCAAGTATATGTGACCAATCACATAAAAAGCACAAGTATATGTGACATATGTGACGGTAAATTGTGAATATTTTATGCGCTATGTTTTAAAGTTCACTTTTTGGAATTCACTTTCCTGTGAATCTTTGTTAAGATGACCAATATATTTTCTCCACCTTTAAAATTGCATTTTTTTTTCTAGTTGACCTTAGATAATAAATTTGGTATCAAAATGTATATATATATATATATATATATATATATATATATATATATATATATATATATATATATATATATATATATATATATATAATATATATATATATATATATATATATAATATATATATATATATATATATATATATATATATATATATATATATATACATTTAGCAAAACGTTTTTTAACTAATATGAGTAAAAGTTCCAGGTAACAAAAGAAAAACTATTCAAACCAAAATAAAATCGTTCCTATCACGGCTCTTCCAACTATCAACTATCAACATTATAATAATAATAATAGTAATAATAAAAATAATAATAATAATAATAATAATAATAGTAATAATAAAAATAATAATAATAATAGTAATAATAAAAATAATAATAATAACAATAATAATAGTAATAATAATTATAATAGTAGTTAAAAATAGGTTATAATAGTAATGTAAATATTTATAAAAATAGCAATAAGCAATAGTAATGACAACAAAATATTTAATAAAAATTAAAAAAAAAATAACAATACTAAAAACAACAAAAATTGATTATAGAAATTATAAACATTAACTATATTTTTTAATAAAAAGTAGAATATATTGGTTTTAAAGGTTGAATGATTTAAGAGCTTTTAGTTCTTAAGGAAGGTTGTTTCTTACGAACTAAAAGCTCTCAAATCATGTTTTAATACTTTGATATTTTATAGATTTAAACCCGTATTTATGATCGCAGTGTTTAGAGATAGACAGGTTTAACTTACTACTAGAACGAAGGTGATAACGAGTGTTGGCACTTTTGGAAAAGAAATTGATGAAATTTAAAGGCAGGTTATTGTGTTGGTGGTTCCAGGCAAGTTGACAATTTGAAAATTGAATATAGCCCAATAGTTTTAATACTTTAGAAGTTAGGTAGAGCACATTAGGATTAAATTTAACATTCTGAAAATAAATAATCCTAGTTTCATTGCTAAGTCTTTACAGTGGGATAAAAAGGAAAGATTTGAGTCAACTTTTATACCACGGTATTTAATTGAGTTAACAGGTTCAATTTTTTGCCACTTAATCTAAAGTTTATAAGTTTTTTTTTAATTTGATTTAAAGATAATGAGTTCAGTTTTATTAGAGTTTAGAAAAAAGTTTGTTGGAGCGAAGCCACTGAACTAGATAGGCAAGATCATGATTGATGTGTTTGTTAATTCTTTTAAGGGATTTATTAAGTAGCATTAGATTAGTATCATCAACAAAGTGGTAAACAATAGCAAACTTAATGGATGTATGAAAATCATTAATAAAAAGAAGGAAAAGCAGTGGTCCCAATATTGAAGCCTGTGGAAGACCATTAGAACATTTTACAAAGGTAGATTTTTAGTCATTAATTGAAACAAGTTGTGTTCTATTGTTTAAATATGTAGTAAACTATTTAAGGGGTACGCCTCTGATCCTATAATATTCAAATTTTTTCAACAAATTTGAATGATCTACTGTATCATACGCTTTCTGTAAATCGACAAATACACCACATGAAAAATATTTATCACCAATTGCTTTTCTAATCAGTTCAGTCATATCAATGAGAGCATGAGTTGTGGAGTGGTTGGCACGAAATTCATAATGATGGGTGTAAAAGCATTTAAATTTTTCAAGAAAAGCTTAGAGTCTATTTTGCATTGCCTTCTCAAAGAGTTTACCTATATTAGAAAGCAAGGAGATGGGTCATTAATTGGTGAAATCTAGCAGAGAGTCTTTTTTAAATATTGGAATAACTTTGGCAACTTTAAAAATATCTGGGAAAATGCCACTTTTAAATGAGTTATTTATAACAGTACAGTGAGACTTTGAAGTAATGTGTTGGACTAGTTTAAGAAGGAATGTAGGTACGCTATTTGGACCAAGACTTTTTTCAGGTTTGAGCGTGTTTGTAATGAGACCAGTTATTTCATTTTCAGTTACAGGATTAATAAAAAACGATTTAGCATTTAAAATGTTAAGAAAGTCACTAAATACGCGTTTTGGGGGTATGGCTTTGCTAAGTAGTTTGTTATGTATAGTGCTAAAAGAGTTATTAAATATATTAGATACGGCAGTGTGATCAGTGATAAGATTTTCGTTCAATTTAAGTTTAAAAGATGCATTGTGTGTAGAAGGTCTAATATTAATGATTTCTTTTATTCCCTTCCAGGTGTTTTTAACACTATTCACATTATTATTAAAATACGTAATATAGTATGTTTTTTTGCTAAATTTTAATAAATTGGAAATTTTGTTTCTATAAAATTTAAATTTTGAAAACAATTCGTTTTTCTTATAAATATTTTTTGATTTTTTTATAAAGTTTATAAAAAGCTTTTATAAAGTTTATTTTTAACTGAGATTTAAGTATTCCATACGTAATCCAAGGTTTTGATTTTAGTTTAATTTGTTGGTTGGTTAGTATTTTGTAAGGAACGTGTTGGTCTAAGATTTTATCAAATGTTTTTAAAATAAAAATTATGGATTTATTAACATCATCATCTTTTTTAATGGAGAGTTCCCAGTTGATATCAGAAATTTCTTTTTAAGCATCGTCTGTAAGTATATACTTTTTTGGGGTGGTTGGGTATGCCAGGAATGCAAATAAATTGTGCCATGTGGTCTGAAATTGAAATCGTAAGGTTACCTGAGTATTGATCAGTTGAATGAAAGCTCCTGAATATGTTATCAATGAGCGTTTTTGATGTAGCCGTTATGCGTGATGGTAAAATTATAGAAGGGTTTAGTGAGAAAGATGTTAAAGAATCAAGATATGTAGAAACAGGGTTAGATTCACTGTGACCTATGCATAATAATGTTGACTTAAGCTACAAGTTGGAAATCGAGCTAAAGGCCATACTCTTAATATAATATAATACAAATCTGACGCGTCATTTAAAAGAAGAATATAAGAGTATGCATCAATATGGGTACACTTCGCATGGACCCATGAGTTACACAGATCACATTGGATGGCACTTTAATTATCAGTTATATTTTTATGCCAAGTTTTGCAGAGAGATTTAAATGCCATAATCTTTAGAAAAAAGTATGTACATGCAGTATTAACTAGTTAAAGCGACTAAAGTGTAAAAAAGAGATTGCAGAAAAAAATGCAGAGTAAAATTAATAATTTAAAACTTGGGTAACCGTTGGCGTGAATAATCGAAAATAATTTTCATAACAATATAAAGAAATAAGAAAAATAATAGAAAAAATGATTAACACAAAAGGTAACTAAAAGCTAACGGTTATAAAACCACACAATCAAAATAAATTAAAATTTGACAAACCACGAACTAATATTAAAAGTAACTATGACAACAAAAAATATCGAATATAAAAAAACTAGTAATACTATAAAAATATCTATACTATATTAATAATATATACTAATAATAATAAAACTACTGTTAACTGTTACCAATAATAATATTGTTAATAAAGATACTAAAACAATAATAAATAAAAATAAATCAATAATAAATAAGTTTATAAAAACATAATATTAAAAATAGATGTAATATATTAAATGACTAGGTATCAAACGAGGACGAAAAATAAATACAATTAACTTTTTTTTTTTTTTTTATTTAGGTTTATGAAGTGTACTTTTTAAAAAAAAAAAGTTCGAAGTTCTTTTTTTATTTTTTACATATATATTTTCTTTTCCTTTTTGAATGATTTTTGCGTGCGTGTTTGCTTCAAAGTTGCTAACAAAGTTTATACAACAAAGTTTTCCTTCATTTTCTTCTGCTATAACTTAAACTTTTTTTATGAAAAAATTACTTTTCAAAATAAGAAAAACACTCACATATATTAATATAAGCATATATACCCTTACAAATGAAAAGATGCGCACAAACATAAACTGCTAACAATTAAACATAAACTAGGATCTGAACGAAGATTACAAGATCTCGTCGTTAAAACCTTATAAAATACAAACAAGCAAAATAAAGACAAGTATAACATAATAAAAAATAAAGTAAAAACTAAAATAAAAAACTAATAAAATCCAAGTTGAATCACAATTTTCAAAGTATTAGAAGTATTTGAATATATTATCAAGTGAATAAATACATTTTTTTAGATTAAGCTTGAAAGGAAGTTGGTAGATCGAAATTCCGCAGAACAATATTATTCCATAGGTGGAGTTCACGTTAAACAATGCAAAATTGATTAAATTTTGTGTGACAAAACCATAGGCGGATCGTGGGTGGGGCGAAGGGGGCAGCCGCCCCGGGCACCAAATTGGCAGGGGCGCCAAATTGACCATTGAAAGAAAAATACAATTTTGAAGTATTTTTATTTTATTTTCACTGATAATTTTATTTTTTAAATAATTTTTTTAATTAAAATTATTTTTAAAATCTATTATTTTTTTCACTTATATATGAAGAGCATGTTTGATAGTATGGCAGTTCTGAGATCTCAACTGGTTTGAGGTTCGCTTATTAAGTTTACTACGATCAAAACAAACAAAATCGCGCAAATTGAAGAATAGAAAAACAAAACTGCAAAAGAAGATTAAGAAGTGAGAAAAAATCATTTCTAAAAATGAAAAGACAGAAGGCAAGTGGATCTCAAAGCAGAAAAAGTGCTGCAAAAAGAGCAAAAAAAGATGCTTCATCCAAATCTTTCATGGAAACATTTGTAAAAAAAACAACATTTGTCAGAAGGTAAAAATGACTAATGTAAAAATAAACTTGTTAATACTATTAAAAAATATATAGTTTGTTTATTTTGTAGTTGCTTCAACAAATACCAATGTTACTCCTTCAAGCGCAGTTTCTTCTACAAGTACTGCATCAACCTCTGCTGTATTGACTGGCATCTCAGCTTAAAGTAACACAGTTTCTACAGAAATTATTTTAGAAGTAAAACAAGAAATAGAAGTGTGTCATAATGGAATTTTGCAAGAGTTTCATGCAGACATAGAAAAAGATAATTACGATTAAGTCAAAGAATTAAGAAAAAACAAGTCTCATCATGGTATTGGATTATGGCCAATTACAATTTTCTCATCTTTTCGAGATCCAATGGTAGAAAATGGAACAGAGAAATTGCAAAATCAAAACTTCTCTTACCCAACTGATGAAGAAAAAAAGAGAACATTGTCTAAGAAATGGTTTTCACGTACACTTCACTATGGACAAAAAGTCTTATGAACATGGTTATGTTATTCTCCTACAAAAAATGTCTTGTTTTGCTGCTGCCTATTTAATCGAGAATCTAATTCATCTACAAGAAGCAGCTTTGATCTTGAAAAAGGATTTTCACACTCGAAAAAGGTTAATCCACGAATTCCAAGTCATGAAGGAAGCTCCGCTCATCGTTCGGCATTTTTAAAGTGGAAAGAATTGGAAAGAGGCTTCAAAAATGGTGGACTAATTGATGATCAGCTTCAGATTCAAGTCATTAGAGCTGCTCAAAAATGAAAGCAAGTTCTAGAGCGTGTTACTGCAGCAATTCAAATGCTTGCCCAGCAAAATTTAGCATTAAGAGGTCGTAATGAGTCTCTACAATCAGGTGAAAACTCTGGAAATTTCCTTGCTCTTATGAAGTTTCTATCCAAATTTGACCCATTCATGAAAGAACATTTAGAATCAGTCAGCTCAAAATCTGGTTTTTTATCATATTTCTCTCATGGAACTCAAAATGAACTAATTAACCTGCTAGGATCAAAAGTACGTAAATCAATAATACTTAATGTAAAAAATGCGAAGTATTACAGCATCATTTTTGATACCACTCCTGATTCATCACATGTTGAACAAATGTCTCAAATTATTAGATATGTTGATATTGAAAGAGGCATAGTCGCAGTGAAAGAAGCTTTTTTAGACTTCTTTCAAATTCATGGTAAATCGGCTGAAGCGATTACAACGGAAATAGCAAAAAAGCTTAATTTAGATGGATTGAATTTTCTAGACTGAAGGGGCCAATCCTATGATAATCAAGCAACTATGGCAGGAGATAATTCTGGAGTTCAAAAACGAATATTAGACTTGAATTCATTAGCAATGTTTGTCCCTTGCAATAACCACTCTTTAAGTTTGGTTGGAGTCCATGCTACACATGTAAATAGTCAAGCTGTTACTTTTTTTGGCACATTGGGAAAATTATCTGTTTTTTTCTCATCATCAATTCATAGATGGGAATTTTTGAAGGAATATGTGAAATAACAGTAAAAAGCCATTCAGATACAAGATGGAGTTCAAAAGCAGCTGCAGTTACCGCCATATCAACTCAACTTGAGGAGGTGTTGGCAGCTTTGGAAATGTTACGTGATGCTTCTGGAGAAACGTTTGACTCACGAGGTGATGCTGAACTTATTCTTTCTGCCATTCGAAGATTTGAGTTTGTGGCTCTTTTGTACTTCTGGTCTGAAATACTTCCTTCAATTAACCGAATTCAAAAGTGCTTACAAAGTAAAGTAATTACTTTCAACTAAGCTTTAATTCAATTGGGAGCTTTGACTGATAAAATTGAAATTTGGAGAAATGGACTAGGCAATTTATCCATTACAAAAGCTGAGGAAATGTGTAAAAAATAGTGTATTACCGTGGAACGTAGAATTCAAAAAAGGCGTGTTATGTCAGTAGAAACTGCTTCAGATGCTGGTTGAAATACTCAGCAAGAAATGGATCGATATATGAAAGATATGTTGGACAAACTTGATATTGAAATTTCTAGCCGATTTTAACAGTTAAGAGTTTTAAATGAACGATTTGGTTTTCTGTGCACCATAGAATCTGTCATTAACATACTAAATTGGGAATATTAATATAGTAAAAATGGAAAGCCTTCAAAAGAAATGTTTTGATTTCGCCTCTTGGTACTCTAACGATCTTAATGGCAAGAACTTTTTGATGACTTTAAAGATATTATTGTCTCTCTTAGAAGAGCTAAACTGCAAGAAAAAATGGACTTCTCTCCAATAGGACTTCTTACCTACACTTCATCTTTGGGACTAGAATCATATAAGACTTTAGCTACTGCTTTACAGATATTTATAACTTTACCAATCTCAGTTGCATCATGTGATCGATCTTTCATTAAGTTAAAACTAATTAAATCGTATTTGCGTTCTACAATGTCATAGGAAAGATTGTCAAACCTTGCACTTTTGTCTATTGAGCATAAATTTGCTTCTGAAATTGATTTCTGTAATATCCTTCAGGATTTGGCAATTATAAAATCAAGAAAAATACAATTTTAGCTGAAATACCTGTGCTCTATTGACTGTATGCTACTAAATATATTGTAATAATAAATGTGTAATGTATTTTTATTTATTTACTTGTCACTTATTCACTTTAAAGGAATATTAATTTTTTTGTTTGCGAAGGGATAAGGGAAGTAGGGAGGGGAGGGGAAGAACGCCAATTTCACTATTTTTCCTCGGGCGGCAAAATTCCTAGATCCACCACTGGACAAAACGGCTCGTTTAAAAAATGAATGTTTCTCATTTCATATTTGTTGTTAGGTTTGAGTTTGAAAATATTATTAAAAGTGGTAGGGGATTTCTCTCTTAAATTATTTCTTCATAAATATACATAACATAAAACTTTAAATACAATTTAATAATCTCATTTCAGTAAAAATGGGTTTTGTATGTGTAAAACGATCAGCATAGTTAATTATGCCGATCGAATGTTTTTAGTGACGATAAAAAAGTTGTAACTTACTTTCGACAGTACTCCCCCAAGCAGTGTTAGCATAATTTATGTAACTGTGGATAAAAGAGTTATAAAGTTGGATTAAGTGATTTTTATTACGATAGTTACTACAATGAACTAATATCTCTTTATTTATTAGAAAAGATTTGAATCCATAAAAGCTAGGCAACTCTGCCAGTAAGTGAAAACGCAACTTATGGAAACTGAAAAAAAATTCTGGACAATTTATGATCAAAAAATGGTCATCAAAAATTTTTATGCGATGATCTATTTACTTTGTTCATTATTATTTGATACATCAAAATTTATAGTTGGTGGTAGAATCGTAAAAAAAATCATTTCCATGACTTAATTTTTTATCTAAACTTGATTTAATTGACTTCGAAAAAAGTGACTGCTTTTTGAGCTGTCACTGATGAGAAATTGAGGCAGTGGAGATAGTAGATGACAGACCAGCAATCATCAACCTGCGCAAAGTATATTTCCAGCTGGTAGCGGATGAGATTAAGTGATTGTATCAAATAGCAATCTTTCATAACAAACAGTACTGTGTGAGGCGGCTTAGATTCGAACTCTAAGCTAATGTTTAACTGATGATTATGAAGTCAGTATTAAATGTCGTTGTCAAACAAGATAAAAATGTGGGGAAAAAGAAATCAAAATACATGGATAGTGTTTTTATTAATGAAAATGTAGTGACTATGAATTATATCAAAAAGCACTTTTTGAAGAACGGCCTAAAAAAAAAGGTTGAAGAAAAAATGATGTAGTTGGAGAAATCAAATTGGCGAAATCCCGCGGAAGCTATCAAGAACAACAGTGTTTTTCAACAGTGTATTATGGACAATTTGTGAGCCATTTGCTGGTTTGCAGTTGGTTGCGTGTCGTTTGAAGCCTCGTCAGGCAAAAGGCAATTTCTTTAACGAGTGGATAGGGTAGTGAAAATCATAATGAAATAGTGTAGTGTGTGCTGGAGGAAGTGCTAAAAAGTTAGAGAAAAGTGTACTTGTTTGCTAAGAATGTGAAGTACGAAGCAACGAAATTAAAATTTGAATGGATGCTAGTTCCTAAGCGTTAGGAGCTTTTGTCCAAAATGGTAGAGCCATTGTTGAAGTGACAGCATGGTTGCGTTAAGACCAATCTGAAAATTGTATAAACATGACTAAATTGGGCGCCGTCTTGCTTGAAATCAATATGGCTTTTGCATGGAAACTCAAAAAACTTGATTGCTCACAGACTCGATATTGGTCTTTTACTAAACTTCTGATGCTTTTGACTTTGAACTTCAGACAAAACTGTCAAGTCAATTATTATTACAGCAAAAATTAAAGGTGTTTCCAGAGTTAGTTGACAATTACAACTAAGAGGTTGACTTGAACCTGATATCATCAAAAGACAATCTAGTCGATTTATTAACAAGAGTACCTAGTTGGTGCATGAAAAATGTTGAAACTTGATAGCTTTGTAAATAGTGTTGGAGTTGCCGTGACAAATAAACTATCAATTCTGGAAATAAACGAATAGATATGAGTGACAAAATGTATGGTTTGTTTGGAGTTGCAGTTTCCGTCTGCAACAGATGAAGTTTTTTTTATATAAGATCGTTTAAGAAAGTGATTCCTGTCAATCAATAGATCAGTACGTGTTGCGTGGACACACCAAAAATTAGAAGTTAGATGAAATTAGAAAATACGAGGCACGGATATAACTCATTACAGAGGGTATCATTACCTTAGATTAAACAGCTTACGCTTTTTTGAAATTCACATTATAGAAAACGCGTTTGGCTAAAACCACCCAAGGTTAACAAGTGGCGTCTGAGTACCATTACTCAAGGTGTATTGGAGCAGGATGAACAGAATACTGCGCCGTGTGAAGCGCGACAGACCAAGAAGTGTAATACAGCATGGTCAAATAAGTAAAAGAACGAAAAAAGAAGTTAGTGATTATGATTTGGCAAAAGATGTTGAACACTTTGATGATAGTCAAAATGTGGTGACAAATACAGAGAGTGCTGATCGCTCAGCGGCCGAGAGTAAGATTCAAAATATCGTTGCGCTCCTACCTCGAAGCAATCAAGAATGATGAACACCTCCTAAACGTTATCCTGAAGGACCAAGGATGTTATCCTGAAGGATTAAGGAGGAATGTAATTTGTTTGCGTCAAGCTGGCCGCAGAAATTGCTAGAAACTTTAATCACTTTATTTATTTTATCTTATGGCATTTTAATAATAATTATATATAGTTGCTGCTCGGACCCGTAAAATACGGATCTTAGTAAGTCTATCATACACCGACCATTTCTATACTTATTCCTTACTTTAATCTTCTTAGTAAGAGGTAGAAAAACTATTATCTACCTTTGCATAAAAAAATAATTTATAACATTATTCCTTTTAAATAAATTTAAAACGCTTCGGTGCTCGTTGCTCGAGCCGCTATTTATCAGCGATTCGGATATTAGTACCCAAGGCGGGTATTCTAAAAAATATTTAGAATACCCGCTTGAAATGTGTTAATTAATTACAATCTGTTTAAAAAGATTAAAAAACATTTTGAATTAGAGTTAAAAATATGTGGAGTAATGAAGTTACCATGATTCGTGTAATACGGGTCATGGTAAGTCGATTCCACACCGACAGTATTTATATATATTCGTTTATTTCAAAAAAAATTTGTAAGTGGTAGAAAATAAAAATCAAACAAATCTTTGTTTTGAGTTAACGATTAATATTCAATATTTTGTAAATTCTTATTGTAAAATTTTAAACTTCTATTTAAAAAAACGGGTTCATGTTTATAATTTTTTTTTCTTTATTAAGTTTTTATTGAATTTTATTTCAGACCATCCGCAGCTTATTAGGACCCTCGCCCGGTCAATTAATTTTGGAGAAAATAAAAGTTCGAATGTAAAATCTTTTTTGCTAAAAGAAAAAAAAGTTGTGTCTTTAATGTGTTTTAAATAGCGTTGTTACGATTATTAAAAAATTCGACTATCGACTAAATTGACTAATATATTTTCTAAAGTCGGCTAATACATTTTTAAAATCGACCAAAAGTCGATTTATTCGAAATATAAGAATAATTTATTTTCGAGAAATAAATTGTCATAAAAATAATAAAGTAATTTATTTTCGCTTTCTATTTTTAACATCATATCATTTTAATGTTAACGGAGCAAATAAATATGAGAACGGCCGCTCCGACAACTGTACAATTTATTCCAAATCAAAGTCTTTACAATCATATTTACAATGTGATCGTATAGATGACATTGTAAATATGATGGTAAAGACTTATTAAAGAGCCCCGGCTAGAGCATAAAAAATGCTAATTATGCTATCAATTAGATAAAAAAGAGAACAAACAAAAAGTAGGTATTAGTTATAAGAAGAGATTTCATACTTCCTAAAATCGCCATTCAGTATTTACACTGCCACCTGCAAATAAAAAGAAAATTTTAGTATGTTCTGTTAGGATAATGTTTTGCGTTTGTTGACCAACACTTGTAAGGGTTTGCTGTCCAATTTAAGCAAATGGTTTCCTGTAAAAACTAATATCATTTGCAATTGGAATTATTCTATTTCACACCTTTATATGTGTGCATTTTTTTCGTAATGATTAGTTTCATCGTTTTCATTTACATTTCTTTTTCTTACGAAATAGAGCTGAATTATCTCCGGCGCTGCTAGTGATTGGTGATTGTTCATCGGTATCAAGCAGCCTTTCACTGAGAAGGATTTATTACATCGTTTTATCTCAACCATATAATTAACATTCCCAATAAAGATAAATCATGTTTTAATTTCATGTTGTAGCGAAAAATCAGGTTTTAGTCAAAATTGAGCTGCCGTGGCGAAGTGGTAGCGCACTTGCCTCAGAAACAAAGGATCCTTGGTTCAAACCCCACCTCTAGGCAAGTTTTGCAACAACGGTTAGAAAGGAGGCGTGAACTTCCAAACAAATGCTCATCCGCAGTGCTCTGTAATAAGACCGTGAGGATTGGTGAGATCCGCTTGATCTCTCTTTTGATTATATACTATATACTTTGGAAATTTGTAGAATTTTAATGTCGTTAAACACCTAAGCAATAACAGAGTGGCTAAGAAAATTCTTTAACTTTACTTTTAATCACGGTCAGGCCCCAAAATCGATATCTAAATCACTTACTCTTGCTAAATCTTATAAAAAATCATTAACTTATCCAAATAATTACCGTGGTATTACCATCATTCCAATCTTTCCAAAACTAATAGAATATCTTATTTTAATAATCTGTCCAGAGATAAAATAAACTCATCCTCTTCAATTCGGTTTTACAACAAATAGCTCAACGTTACATGCCGAATTTTTTCTGCTATTTTCAGGCTGTAATCATCGCAATCTTTTGCAAAGCGTCATTATTTAACATAAGTATAAACATATAAATGTTTGGAGTTTGCTCCATGTCTGGAAGTTAGCTGAAACACCAAAAAATGCTTGATCCGTTACTGCGTGCTTTTGCCGCAAAAGTAATTTCAAATGACCAAAAATTAAAAAAATCTATTATCATTCAACAAAAACAAAAAGTTTTTGTTAAACGGGAAAAAATGTTCGCTGTTTGTGAAGTTGTTGCATATCATTTTTCTTGAAATCAGTATTATATATAAATACCTCCAAGTAAGCAATTTAAACTAATTTAATTACGCAGTGATAAATAATTTAATTTAAAACGTTTGTTGTCACGTCACACAGTGGCAAACTACCTATGCCAAATGCAGTGACGGATCCAGGGAGAGGGTTTGGTGGTAACCACCCTCCCCTTCCTCCACTAGAATTAAAAATTTTTTTTTTTTTTACAAATTTAGAGGCCCTTTTGTCAATTTAGGGTGCTTTTTTTTCATTTTTTATCTTTTTTATTATTTTTTTTTTCTTGTTTGTTTTTTATTTTAGCTTTGGTTTCAACATCTGCACCCAAAAAATTCTGGATCTGTCACTGCCTCTATGTGACGCTTTCCGATACTCCCTCCTCCCCCTAAGAGTTTCACGTATTGTTTTAACAGTTCCTTAAACGTTTTTAGAGTATTTCTGACGCGCTTATACTTAGATCTTATTAAAATATTTTAAAAGGTATAAAATGTAACTCAACTCGTCATCATAAGCAGTTTTATGCAACTTTTTGTAGAAAATTGTCAAACTAACATATAAATTATTAAAATAATAATGAATAACAGTTGGATTGAGAAGAAAGTTAAATGAAAACCAATTTAAGGTTTGTGCGCCAATTTTATTTTTACAACATTTTCCTGTATGCTTTTTGTACTCCTTTAATAAAACTAAATTAATTAAAAAGATGCAAGTGAACTTATCATAGACATGTTAGTTTCCTGTCGTGCAAAAAATTACGTCAATAGCAAATATGTTTTTTTTTTTTAATGTTAGAAAAAAGGAAAAACAGAAAGAAAAGTGAATTAAATATTTTACTACGCCCTTTTTTATTAGTGCACTGTACGTACATCAATAATATTGTAGATAATTAATTGCAATTGTCCCCCGTATTATTTAGATTCTCGTGACATCCAAGATAATTTTTTTTCTTTTCTAAAACGCTACAAGTCACGTTGTTCTTACGTATTTTTCGATTAAAAGATTTTATTAAAATTAATGAAAGCATTTTGATAATTTAATAACTTTTTCATTTTTTAGTAGCTTAGTTAAATAAAAATGCTAAGTTTCATTCCTCTTAAATTTACCGTATATTTTGTAACGTTAAAAAAGGCTTTCAGACACCTGAGAAACACGTACAAAGTGCTCTTAAAATTCCGTATTAATATTATTCCCAGTCTCCATAACAAATGTTTAACGCGAATAAATAGTTGATTTGAACGAGTAATTTATCCATCAATAACAAAGACTTGTTGAAACAATCGTATTTAAAGCTGAAAACAGATTGTCCGAGCGAAACAGATTTATGATAACTTAATAAAACTAAAAAATTAACTCAAAAGAATTTTTTTTTTATCGAATACTTTTTAAACTTGCAAAAAAAACCTCCTGAAAAAACTTTTTTTTTTTTTTAAAAAATAACGTTTTTAAATTCGAGATATAATTATATAAGATTACACCTTCGCAGAATTCTATTTAATATGAATGGCGCAATTGGAAAAATATTTTGCAATCGAACAGGAAAAAAAATGTATTAAAAATCTGGAAGTTTGTAAAAATTATACTTAGTAGATTTTTAAGCAAAATAGTTCAAATTTTAATTTAAAATGTTGCCACGAAGCGATTTACGACTAGTATACGTGCATAATTTATAATGTTCAATTTCTGAAGAAATCTTGGTAGTTTATTTTCAGCTTTTTGTTGTGACGTGGAAGGAAAAGTAAAAACGTTTTTCTTCGAAATATTTTTTTTTAAATAATTTTATTTGTCGTTAATTTTCAATAACTATGAATGGCACAACAAAGTACGAGTTAACTGAGACAATCAAAGAAGTTAAAGAGTTAAAAAGTACAGAGGTTTGTTTATTTATTTACTCTTTTCTTATTTTTCTCTTTAAAGGTTTGCGTAAATATGTGAATATGTACAATAAGGATGAGCGAGACGCTGCTTTTTTAAGTTCTCTAAACTCATATATTTTGCAAAAACAACAACAAAAAATGAAAACAATTATATTGATTCGAGATTTTAATTTGATTATATATATATATATATATATATATATATATATATATATATATATATATATATATATATATATATATATATATATATATATATATATATATATATATATATATATATATATATATATATATATATATATATATATATATATATATATATATATATATATATATATATATATATATATATATATATATATATATATATATATATATATATATATATATATATATATATATATATATATATATATATATATATATATATATATATATATATATATATATATATATATATATATATATATATATATATATATATATATATATATATATATATATATATATATATATATATATACTTTTATGTTCTATTAGAAAATTTTAATTCACAAAAGTAGATTTTCTTCGTAAAATCTCAATTCAAAATTTTTTTTTTTTTCTACTTTTTTTTTTTTTTTGTTTATACAAATTTTTTTTAAGTGTCTGTTCATGAATGCTGGTTAACAAAATTTATTTCATTCGATTAATATTATCATTAAGTAAGAAAAAGTTCAAAATAATGATAATTCTGTCGCAAATATTACCCACTCAGCCGTTTTTGTTCGCACACGTGCATTTTTCCTAGACTTGGACTTGCAATGTTATTTTTTTTTCCTGAAATTTTAATTTGAAGTTAATGCCTTTTACTAAAGATTCCTTCATTAAAATTCATTTTCATATATTAATTAAAAATTTATAAACCACCATTCCGAATCTTTAACAATCTTTTTTTCTAAATTTGAACAAGAAAAAATTTAAAAAAAAAATGTAAATTACAATTAATAAGCAATAAAAAATGTTGATTAGGCATAGTATTAATGATGCAAAAAAGACCCTTTGTACTCCTACCCCTTTCCCTTTCGCTTTTAATTCTTTTAACTTGAGCATAATCCATATTAGTAAACTCACTATTTAACTTCTTTCACCTTTTTAGAGAGAATAACTATTTGCTTGTTCAAATAAAATAAAATACATTTTAAAATAATTATTAAAAAACATATATATTATCAATATTCTCAGTTACTTACGCCTTTAGTTTTTTAGTAAGTTAGTGCCAGTTTTTTCTTAGTAAGTTAGTGCTAATTTGACTGACATTTTGGCGTACTTATATTACCAGCATACGCGTTTGCATCATTTTTTAATTTTCGCTGTGGATTTGACACTACATTTTAAAAATATTTTATTGTCTGTTACAAACATAACAATCATTCAGGGGCATTCTTACAAAACCAAGAGATTTTATTATCCAACAATTGCAGTTGTTTGTGGTACAAGTAAACTGTTTTTGAAAAAAACAGTTCTTTCGGAACGAACTACTTAAAAACTTTAATTGATCTCAACATTTAAACGATGACGTAACCGCAATGCGATTATGCGGAGAAAATGTCGATAGCGATTTTTAAATGAGAAATTGATTACGATTGCAATAATTAGTTAGGTAATTGCAATGTGGTTTTTTGAGATTTTGATTTGTCTGCGTCTTTTTTGTCTTTGTGTCTTTTTGAGATTTTGAGAGTCTGCTAACGATTTATTGTAAGTCAATTTTTATCTAAACAATCGCATGCGATTCAATGCAATTTTTATCACATAATTTTTATCACATAATTTTTATCACAAAAAAACGGCTTTTGTAGTAAAAGGTCGTCCAAAAATTACGTCACGTGATAGGGGGATGGGAAGTATTAGCAACTTTGTGACGATTTGTGACAGGCGAGGTGGGGTATTCAATTATGTCATACAGTATTTCTTTTTTCAAGTTTCAAATCTAGTAAAATATTCAAAGAGTGCCTAGCCTAAATTGTAAACCCTCAGTTGATGTATGTACTCAATTTCCAATTTAACTTAATTTGGATTGACTTTTTAAATTAACTTAAATTTGTGGGAAAATTCAAAACAACATTTTAACACCAATTGTTAAATAGAAACTGATAAAATCACTTAATCGACATAAAAATGTTCAAGGCTTCTAGCGTACGCAGGAAAAAAAAGCAATTTCTGCTAAATAGAGGGGAAGAAATTTAATTGTGCACATTAAATAACAGTATTTAGGCACCACTCCTTATTAGAGATTTCAGATTGTCCTACTTCTCCCGCGTCCCACTTCTCCCTTATTTAGCAAAGATTAAATATCTTCAGTGGTTGTTTGTCCGTTTAGTCACTGTTAATTTATATAAATTTATATTGAATTATAGGAGTGGAAAAAAGAATTTATGTACACTCTACTTTTCCTGTACCTATTTAAGTCAGTCGATGAATGTAACTACACTGCGACTACGGTCATATCAGTCAATTTATGCGCATTTATTATTATTCTGTGATACTTTAGTTTTAGTAGGGAAAATGATAATTGATGAAATTGAAAAATTAAAATGATATGTGAGATGTAAAAACATTGATAATTGATGAGATTTTGAAGTTGTAATGGTTGTTTAAAGTCAAGTTTAATTTATATCAAATGTTCAACTGTAGTAAGAATGTAGTAGAAAATTAAACTTTCAACTGTTGTAGAAAATTAAACGTTCAACTGTTGTAGAAAATTAAACATTCAACTGTTGTAGGAAATCAAACGTTCAACTGTTGTAGAAAATTAAATGTTCAACTGTTGTAGGAAATTCAACGTTCAACTGTAGTAGAAATGAATAAAAGTTTCAAAGTGCATTAGATGAAAAGCTTAGTTATGCTTTTAGGTTAATACCTGATAAAATTCAAGTTTTCAAAATTTAAATTATAAAAATTTTCTGGTAAATTTGACATCGCTGATACTAATAAAACTATAAAATTTAGACAAAGCAGCGTCTAAATTAGTTTATCTTGACATCAGAAAATCTGTATAACTTTCTAGTGTCCTAATAACGGCCTTACCCATCAGAATGATCCTGATTTTTGCTCATGGAAAAACAATATCAAGAAAAAATAATTATCCTGATCAAGTTACAAATGCACTTAAGAGCTATTCAGTTACGCTTTAGAGCTAATTTTATAGATTTTATAGTAATTGTCAGTGCTCAAAGTGGGGCGAGATGTGGCGGGATGCCATCCCATCACTTTTTTTTCTCCACTTCAAGCACTGGTAATTGTTCAAATTAATTTTAATTTCATCAAAAGAGAAAAGATATTTCAATCAAAAGATATCTTAGAAAAAAAAACCAACATACTTAGGGTATTGCCCTAATTGTTTGTAAGCATAATTACTTTTTGAATTATTATTATTATTTTTTATTATTTAATTTATTTTGTTATTATGTTTATTTCATTTTATTATTTTTATGTTTATTTTATTGTAATTGTTCAAATTTTTTACTCTTTTTTACTCTTTTAGTGAGTTTTTCTCAATTTTGCATTTCATCAAAGATAAAAGCACTCTGAATCGGAATTTAATCCTAAAATGTTTTAACCTTTTAGAGACTTAAGTCTTGTGCACAAATATTTGTGTTTGGTAGTAAAAGCCTTATTAAAAAAAATAAGTGATCTACCTTATTCTAATATGTGATTTGCTAAATAATTTGGCTGTTCACATTCTAGAGTTAGTTGGTAAAATGATTATACCATAAATAGTTTTAAATTAACTATTGACAAAAAATTGTTTTATCATCAATCTTCAATCGCAGCTCTTTAGAAACAAAACAAACTGCAGTTCTGTGCAAACAAGATTCAACAAGAGACAAGTATCAGTAGATAATAGTTTCATAGATACAAGACATCTTTTGAACAATGAGAAATATGTTGTTTAATTAAAATACTTTAAAATATTAAGATAAAGTACTTTAAATTGTTGGGACTCCTCATACACAAGACTTACTTTTAAATTGTTGGGACTTCTCCTATACACGCCTTACTTTTAAATTTTTGGAACTTCTCATGCAGAGGGCTTACATTTAAATTTTTGGGACTCTGTATACACAGGGTTTACTCTTGAATTTTTGGGACTCCTCATTCACAGGGCTTTCTTTAAAATTGTTGATGATACTCGTCAAACTGTGACTCGAACTTTGAATGTCTTGTGAGAGATCTAAAAAGTGACCTAAATTCCTGTTTTTGTGTATTCAAATTTTTTCATCAAATGTCATCTTTGATTAAAAAGTTTTTCACTTTTTTAGGAAATAGAGGAGTTAGAAAATGTAACAGAAAATGATCCATTTGCAGCATCAAATAATTTGCCAATAAATAGCAAGCCATGGAAAGGTTTGAATATTTTTATTTCACTTTATAATTTTTTTAAATTTATAAATAAACAAATAAAAATTATTTCAAAGGGCTTAAAAACAAAGAAAAAATCAAGCGTGTTACTAAAACATTTATAAAACTTGGATCTTTGATTGGTCTTTTGTATTTGTTTATTTGTTCACTGAGTTTCTTAAGTTCTGGATTTAGACTTCTTGGAGGGAAAACAGCAGGTAATTATTTTTTTAATCAATTGGATTTCCTTGTTTGTTTGTTTTTTTTTTCCTGTTTTTTTTTTCATTTTTTGCTTTTTTTGTGTTTTTATTGGTCAAAATATTAATTCATGCAGTGTCCAGAAAAACACTTCACTTTTTCTGGACACTCGTTAATTATATATATATATATATATATATATATATATATATATATATATATATATATATATATATATATATATATATATATATATATATATATATATATATATATATATATATATATTTGTAAGTGAAGTGTTACTGTTCATATATTTTTCTACAAATTAATTTAAAATCAAATAGAAACACAGCAATTGGGATTAGCTTATATCAAACTGTAGAGAATGAATTTACATTTTGATTTAAAATAATTCTAGTTGGTCTTTTTTTATTTGATTTTAAATCGCTTTGTAAAAAAGTATATCAACTGTGACTTCACTTTTTCCGGGGGCTTTGTATATGATTGTTTAGGTGTTAGTTAAGTATTAAAAGAAAAGTCAAATTTTTATATAAATTTAATTAAAGAAAAAACAAAAGTTCATAATTATAATATATGTAGTATATTTTTATCTTCAAATCTAACCTAAACAATATTTCCCATAATATGAAGGGTGGTTCATAATATTTCCCATAATATGAAGGGTGGTTCATAATATTTCCCATAATATGAAGGGTGGTTCATAATATTTCCCATAATATGAAGGGTGGTTCATAATATTTTTAAACATTTTTACTCTGCTATCTTCAGCTGATTGATGAGCCCTTAGTCAAGTCATCATATTCTTCTGGTTTAAACAGTTCAAGTGGTGGTCCTTGTACTTTCAAAAATAATAAATTAGAAACATTTTTTTATGAGAAGTTTATTTCTTGTGTTGCTTAATATTAGATTCATGGCACCGAATGCTCTTTCAAAATCAGGTGAACTGCACAGAATGATTTTTAAACACGACAACAAACCTTCCAAGTCGCGTTCCACCAATAAAAAAAAGTACCCGCGTTCCGTCTCTATGACATCACTGCTATTGATGTTCAAAATAATACTTATGTTATTCAAATCGTTTTTTGCTCTATTCACACTTATAACTGAGTAACAATTTTTTATAAAACTAATTTGTCCAAGTAATTTTGCAAAGGCCTAATCTGAATATTTGTTTGAATAATAAACTTGTTTGTATAATAACGGCTAAACAAGCTTGCCTTTCATAAAAGTGAACTTGTGCAGCCATTATCATGTCGTATTGCAATTTATTTTTACAAAAATAAAAAGCATTACATAATTAAGTATAATAATATTTGAATATTTAAGTAATACATAACAATTTGACATACTTAAACTTGATTGTTTGACTTACCAGAGAGAGTAAAAACAACTATAAGGGAGTTATAAGATTTTACTCACCTAAGGGCGTTACAAGATTATAATTACCAAAAGAGCGTTACAAGATTTTACTCATCATAAAAATAATTTTAAAGGAAGGGAGTAGAAACAATAAAAAAATGTGTTTTGTTTTTAATGTTTTTTCATGAGAATTTTTTTAATTTTTAGGTAAAGCATTTTCCTCTAATAACATCATAACCAATCCAGTTGCAGGGTTGATGATTGGTGTTGTTGCTACCGTTCTTCTACAAAGTTCTTCAACAACAACCTCTATTGTTGTCACCATGGTTGCCTCCGATTGTGAGTTATCTTAAGATATTTAATTAATTACAGATTTGTTATTAAAAATTTATTGTTAAAGTGCAAAACAAAGTGTTTATTTATTTAATATATTTATGAATGATTCTGGAATATTAAAGTATTTATTAGAGGAGTTATTATATATTATATTTTACATATTATATCTTATACTTTATATCTTTTATATTATGCTATATTACATTATTTTATATTATAATTATCTGTCACTCTAAAAATGATTGCAAATTACACTTAATGAAAAAAGTAAATTGGTTAGGTAATACTTAAATTCAAAAAATAAATACTCGATAACAAAATATTTAATAAAAAGTATTATTCCTTTTATTTTCAAAAAGTTGTAAAATTTGTGCTTTAACATGTAACTAATATTTATGAAGATGTTGTTATCTCTATTTTATCTTACTTTTAGTATTATATATTATATCGAAACTAATTTTACTTTAGTAATTCAAGTTTCTCCTGCTATTCCAATTGTCATGGGAGCAAACATTGGAACTACTGTTACTAATACCATCGTGTCTTTGAGTCAAATTTCAGATAAAAATCAGTTTCGACGAGCATTTGCAGCTGCAACAGTTCACGATGCATTCAATATCATAACTGTACTTGTACTTCTCCCTGTAGAGGTATTGTCAGGATATTTGTTTTGGTTAACAAAAACAATTATCAGTACAACTAGTTTGTCTTCAGATAAATCATTAGATCAGCAGCTACTAACCAAAATTACGGATCCGTTTACTAACCTAATTATTCAACTTGATAAAAACGTCATAGAAGGCTTAGCAAAAGGCGATATGTCATTTGCGGAAAAAAGCCTAATAAAGAAGTATTGCAATAAAGAAACAAAACGTATGTTGATTTTTAATCTCACACAAAAGATAAATAATACAATAACTTTGATGATAAACAAAACACAAAATGTAAAAAACAGCACAGAGTTAGCAAATAATACACAAATAAAACAAAATAACCCTTGCAAGTTTTTGTTTCATAACACTGGTATGTCGGATTCACTAGTTGGCGTTATTTTACTTGTTAGTGCTTTAGTTATTTTGTGTTTTTGTCTTGTTTTCATTGTTAAAATATTAAACTCTTTGCTACGTGGTCAGATAGCTAACGTCATCAGAAAAACATTCAACTCCAATTTTCCCAAACCATTTTCATTTTTAACAGGCTACTTTGCAATTTTAGTTGGAGCCGGAATGACTTTTTTGTTACAATCTAGTTCAATATTTACATCAACATTAACACCTTTAGTGGGTTTGGGTGTATTGTCAGTAGACAGAGTATATCCATTAACACTAGGTTCCAATGTTGGTACAACAGCAACTGGTATTCTAGCAGCATTAGCATCTCCAAGTGATCATTTGGCACCAGCATTACAAATTGCACTTTGTCATTTATTTTTCAACATCAGTGGAATACTTTTATGGTATCCTCTTCCATTGTTTCGAAAAGTTCCGCTTAATATGGCAAAATATCTTGGTAACACAACGGCTGAATATCGATGGTTTGCATTTTTTTACATATTAGTATTTTTTTTTGTCATACCAACATTTGTATTTTTACTTTCAATCGCTGGAAAGGCCGTGTTTATTGGAGTGATGGTACCTATTGCATCACTTTTATCTTTTATCTTTATTGTTAACATACTTCAATCAAATAAACCTAACTTTCTTCCGCATATACTTCGAAATTGGAAATGGCTTCCAAAAATGTTACGCTCTCTAGAACCATACGATAAAGTGATAACTAAACTTTGTAGAAAATATCAACGAAAAAAAAACGATGCTTGCGTAGAGATGAGTTAAAAATAATAGCTTCGATTTCATAAGATTATTTTATATTTTTTAAAAATTATTTGCAAAACCTGTAGTTGTTATTTTAGGGTTATTCATATATTTGATACATACATACATACATACATACATACATACATACATACATACATGCATACATACATACATATATATGTACCTACATACATACATACATACATACATACATACATACATACATACATACATACATACATACATACATACATACATATATACATACATACATACGTACGTACATACATACATACATACTTAAGTTAAAATATAAAATACACCCTTAGGTTTGTTCTTTATTATAAAATAACACTAAATTCTTGGAGGGGCTTCACTGACCCTTGAATATTTAACGGGTTCCTAATATTATTTAAAAAATTTTTTCAAAATTTTAACCTGGTACTTAAAAGAAGCGAAATTTTTAAATCAAAATATTTTAAATCATGTTTTAAAAATATAAAAAATACGAAAAAAACATTTTTAAAAAATGTTTAGAAAGATAAAATAATTTTAATTGTATAAAATTTTTATAAGATATTGCTTGTTTTGAGTACCACGTTGACATAGCTTTGAATAAATTTTTTCATCTCAATAAGATTTCAGCCTTTTGAAATTAAAAAAAAAATTTCTTTAAAAAAAAAAATTATTTTATTCATTTTTTTATCAGAGAAGCGAAGGGCATTACGGCAAAAAAAATTTAGTTATTCCTAAATTCATACTTACCAGCCCAAATTTTTAGTTTTCATGTATTAACTTTTAAATTTATGAACTTCAAATCCCTGCAGTCAATAATCACGTGGTCAATAACCTTGTTAAGCACTTGCATTTAAAAATGATTAAATTATAATTGAACGTGCAAGACTAGCAAAAGCCATAAAATCACGCACGGAAACACGAATATGTTTTGTCTATTAATTTCTTAGTAATAAAACTGACAACCTCCAATTTACTTTCATTTAATTATAATCTATGTAAATATTTTGTTAACAAAATATGATATACATTAGTAATGTTTTCAAAGAATAAGGTTTAAAGCGGAATCATGAAAGCACAAAAATAAAAATTTAAGTTACTAGATTAATAAAATTTAGTTCCTCGGAAAATGTAAGGGTTTAGCATTTTACTTTTTTATTAATAATATTTTATATATTAGTAAAGATTTACAGAAAGTTACAGGATTGTGTTATGTATCATAGAGTCACAGAAATAAGTTAAACGCAGTTTATGATGGTCACGCATGGAAGTTGCAAATTCGTCTACTTCATGTCCCAGTGGGTTTTTATTAGGTTTACTTCATCACAGTACGTTTTTATTAGGTTTAAACCTTATAAAAGCGTCTAAAAAACGTTATAAAAACGTACCGTGCCCACTGGCGTAGTTCTTTTATGAAAATAAATTGCTTTTTAGAATTTCAAGTAAAATATTATATTCCTATAACTCACGTTTAATTTATTTTTAATGAGAAATAGCAGTTATCAAATATTTCTAGCTAGAGTATAGCTTTTAATAAGTTGCAAAATATTTCTAGCTGGAGTATAGCATTTAATAAGTTGCAAAATATTTCTAGCTGGAGTATAGCATTTAATAAGTTGCAAAATATTTCTAGCTGGAGTATAGCATTTAATAAGTTGCAAAATATTTCTAGCTGGAGTATAGCATTTAATAAGTTGCAAAATATTTCTAGCTGGAGTATAGCATTTAATAGGTTGCAAAATATTTCTAGCTGGAGTATAGCTTTTAATAAGTTGCAAAATATTTCTAGCTGGAGTATAGCATTTAATAGGTTGCAAAATATTTCTAGCTGGAGTATAGCTTTTAATAAGTTGCATTGTATATTTTTCAACCTATTGCAACATCTCAACTAAAAAAGTATATATAAAATGATAAAAACATACATATTTAAACATTCATATAGCCTAAAATATGATAAAAAATTTTTATAATAGGTATTTTTAAAGATAATCATAATCATTCTATAATTTTTTTTTAAAATCAAATTTAATACTGCTGCTCCTGCTGCTGTTGCCGTTACTCATTCGTGCGTGTTTGCCCAGAACTCACGGCAGCCGTTACACGCAATTCAGTCGCATGAAAGAATCGCAAGACTTTTTTTATAAAAAAAATGTGAACGAAAGTGTATGCAAACATCTAACTTATGTAAACTTCAAATTATGCAATGTTAAAACATATAAGAAGCCCATTTGCAAAACTAGCTAAGTCTGAGTAAACCGATTTTCAGAAAACAACGAAAAACGAAACTACTCTTAGTTGCGCATCAGCAGAAATTGATTTGCTTGCTGCGCTTCCGAAGTACAACCCGAGGGTTCAAATCCTGAAGTTTGAACTTTTTTTCTTTCTTTTTTTAATTTTTTCCAATTTTAAGATAAAAAATAAAACATTTTTAAAGTTCTATTGATGTAATAAACATAACATATATAAAGGTATAATATACTATAACAAACAAAAGAGAGAGATGCTTGAATTTTGTATAGACGTCGTAACAGTGGTAGAATATTTTTGAGCATCTGTCACAATAGAGATACGTATGTTATAAAATGACGTGCTTTGGTAACTAGTCTGTGCGTTTAACAGACATTAAAGATACATTTTAATATACGAAAAAAGATTCAAACTCTTATTTTTTGAAGAATTAATTAACGGGGCGAGGATCCTAATAAATTGCGGATGGTCCGGAAAAAAATTTATTAAAACCTATTAGAAACTTAATGAGGAAAAAATTATTAAGCTCGTACTTGTTTTAATTTTTATAGAAGTTTACAATTTTACAATAATAAGTTATAAAATATTGAACATTAGTCGTTAACTCAAAACAAAGGTTTGACAGATTTTTATTTTCAGCCACCTACTAAAAGTTATTGAAATAAAACGACTAATAAAAGAATAAGTATTGAAATGATCGGTATATAATTACTATGACCCGTCTTATACGACATGTGAAGTGCATTATTTTACATATTTTTAAGTCTAATTGCAAATGTTTTTTAAACTTTTTATACCAATTGTAGTTAACCAACACATTTCAATCGGGTATTCTAAATATTATTTAGAACACCCGCTTTGGCTACTAATATCTGAACTCCTGATAAATTGAGGTGTGTGCAACAACTACCAAAGCATTTAAAATTTTTGAAAGTTAATTATTTATAAATTATTTTTTAATCGTAACTTTGAAAGGTAGACAATCTGTATAATTTTTTTGCCGCCTACTAAAAACTATTAAAGTAAAAAATAAGTATCGAAACGGTCTGTATAGAATAGACTTGCCAAGACCCGTACTTTTCAGGTCCGGACAGCTGCTATTATATATTAAGCAGCATGTCAATACTTATTCATGAGTGTTTGATAAGAAATTTACGGCAGCCATTGCAACCAAGGTAATAGCAAGAAAAAGTTGCAGCACCTTTTTTTTTAATAGGAAAACGTGAACGAAAGTGTTTGCAAATATCTAGCTAATGTAAACTTCAAACTAAGTAATGTTAAAACATATATCAAGTTTTACAGTGAAACTTTTACTTAAAACACACATTTCGGCTATATATCCTAAAATTTTGATTTATATCACTTACTTGCCGTTTTATAAAGCTTTTTGTTTATTAAATAGTTTTAAAAATTTTCTTGGACAATACGCCTTAGCGCCAGAAGTGGTTATCTCGCAGAGTTTCTCAGGTGCACCGCCTTGAACTTTTTTTTTTAATTTTTTAAAATACAAAATAAAACGCATACGAAGTTCTATAAATATTATTTACACAACATTTATAAAGATATTATATAGTATAAAAAATGGCAGGGAGAGACTTTTTTAAAAAAAAAAAATAGTTTAAGACACCTAATCACCGGGAGAAAATTGTTGCGCATATGTCATGAGAGAGATACTTATGCTCTTAAATGTGCTCAGTTAAATGTCCTAATAAGCTTAAAAACTTAATAAACAAAAAATTAAAAAGTCCGATCCGCTATTCCGGAAGAGGCTGCTCTGGAGGCAAAAAAAAAAGATCGTAGGTAGCAAAAATTTCAAAACTTAAATTTAATAATTAAAAGTCTTTTTTGCCAAAAATTTTTTGTTTCTATAAATATATACGGCTAGGTTGAAAAAATTTTCATTTTTTGTGTTAAGAGGCGGATTTAAACCCTCGCGAAACGAAACCGCTGACGGAGCACTAAATCACTGAGCTAACGAAGTTATCCATGTATGAAAAAAACAAACAATTTTATTAACTTCTTATAAGCTCTACGTTTGCGGAAAAGGTGTGTATGCTAATTTTTGTTTTTCACCGTTGACTTAAAATATTGAAGTAGATTAAAAGAAAGTGTAAAAATGATCAGTGTGGAATAAATAAGTATAGAAATGGAAAAAAACCATATTTTACTGGTCCGGACAGGATATACAAATAACGAAGAAGTATAGATAAGGTTAATGCGGAATGGACTTACAAATTTTTACGGGTCCGGTCAGCTAGTAGTAAGTATATTGCTTTAAGTCCCAGCTTCTAATTGTAAAAACAGAGAAAAAAAATTACGCACAGAAATGGAAATGCCCAATACAAACAATCCCTCTTTAATTTTTAATGGATCTTTATTGAAGTTTTTTTTTCTTATGAAGACTAAGCAAATACAACTTAAAGTTTGAAAAGTCAAATTACGCGCTTTACATTTGAGATAAATTGTTATTCAACAATAACTAATGTTTACGTTTATTTATATTATTTGTTAAATCTTTTACAATAATACTTGCCTAATTAACTTCTTTCGCGTTATTATAAATTACATGTACTTTTATTGACTTCCTGATGAAATTTTATTTCTATTTTTCCTATCCATACTTTTTTTAAGCGCTATTTCAAAAGAAATAATATTAAAATTTTGTGGTAAAAACAAATGGTTTTCAGCGGTTCTTAATGACATCATCATTTAGTCTATTGCAAGTTTCCCGCGTTTATTTCAATTTTATATTATTATTTTGTTCTGTTTAGTACCGTAACTAGATGAAATATTGTTTACCAAACAATTCAAATCAAATGTACACATTTCTTTCTTATTATCTTCTAACAAAATTATTTAACCATAACTAAATTAACTATAACTGAAGCTTCACCCATTATTAATTTAGTAAACGTCTTCGAAGACGTTTTACTGATTTTCAGCTTTTTTAAATTTCTTGCCTCTATAAACAATAATAATAAGTCTAAAAGCCCTTTCTGTCCCAAAGAATTTCTAAAATACCAATATAAAATATATTGGAATATAAAACCAATAAAAAAATTTTATTGGCGTTATATTCAAAACTTTTTTCAGTCGTTGCAGTTCTACCCGGAAGGGTCACAAATAGATAGCACGCTGCTATTATCTCAGGAAAATTAGATGCAGAACTGGTGTAATAGCTACGCCTTTACAAATAGAATTTTTCGAATTTCAGTTTTTTGAGATGTTCTTAAAGCAACTATAGTTGCTTTATCTTTTCACATAAAAACAGTAAAAACATAAGATAAATACAGCAAAGACATGAGATAAATACAATAGAGATATGTATTGTATAAGATAAATACAGTAAAAACATGAGATATTTACTATAAAGGTATGAGATATATACAGTAAAGACATAAGGTTACAAAAATTCAGTAAAAAAACTTCGACTTTTTCACATACTAAATAAAAGACATGAGATTAAACATATACAGTAAAGACTTGAGGTAAATATAGTAAAGAGCTAAGATTACATAAATAAAGATAAATAAAGTAAAAACATCAGATTAATACAGTTAAAACATGAGATCAACTGTAGTTGCCCATACTGATAAATATTTATGTAAATAGGATAAAAATAAATTTCGGTTGTAAAACTTAGTATTACTCAGGTACCGTATTCTCGTCTCTCCGTTAAGCTTAACGAAGCATTAGTCAAAAATATCTATTTAACTGCATTTATAAAGAAATTCTTTAAAAACATAATTTTTCAAACATAAATGTTTTATTTTAGTATAAGTTTTATTTAAACAAATTTAAATAAAGTTTTCGTAAATTCTTTACTCAAAAATATTGTAATAAAGTTTCAGACAGAAGCTCCGTTAAGTTTAACGGAGAGAAGTAAATACGGCTGAATCCCCTGTATTTTTATTATTTGTATTTTTATAAAAAAATTCTTCTAATCTGTTAGGATAGTAATATGAACAATCCGTAATAGTGTCATTGAAATAATTAATAACTAGATCAAAGTTTTCATCAGATGAGAAGTGTCTCATTTCTGAAAAATTACAACTAAACGATTGAAAATCATTTGTTTCAGACATTTTGATTGTATTATAAACTAGAAGAACTTTCTGAACACTGTATGTTAAAAAAAAAATTATTTTTTATGATCTCTACATAAAATAGAATCAAACTTGAGAATTGCGTGTTTACCTTCTTTTCTCAATTTAATCACTTCATCCTAGAGTTTTTTACGCTTTTCTATTGTTTCCTTTGATGGCAAAGTGATTAGACCAATACTAATTTTACATTAGTTATAGTAAAAATACGTCCCTTATGCACAAATATAGCTTCTATAATCAACAAAAATCGATTTTTGGATGTGCTGTTGTATTTTGTAATTGTATATTGTAATTTCCTTAAGTATTTAAGTATTTATTTTGTAATTGTATATTGTAATTCCCTTAAGTATTTAAGATTGTGATTTTATTATTAACTGTGCAGAAATGAAATTTTCATGCATTTTATACCCAAGTTTTTTGTATTTAGTGGAATACGTATTTTAATTTTATCTTTTGAACTAGGCAGACATAGCTGGTTTAAATGAAAATCATGACTTCTACCTCTGATGGCATACTGACGAGTTAGGTGTATTGCAATATTGACGAGTTGAGAAAATCTTTCTTTTTTTTCATAAAAACAACATATTTGTTAGCGAAGTAAAAAGGAAATTTTACTTCACTAAAAAATTTTTGCTTCAAAAACCGCATAAAAAGCAATATCTCTTATGCGCATGCGCGAAATTTTACAATGCTGCCGTGTAGCGCAAAAGGGTTAACTAGGATGATTACGCGTAATTTCTGGCATTTCTGAGGAAAGACTGCAAGGTCAAATGAAATCGTCAAGTTACCCTTGATGCTAACCGGGCCCATCCTCCCCTATGCCATCATAGGAGCAGTGGTTGCCAATGATGGCATAATTGTGCTTTTTTTTAAAATAAAGATAACTAATAAAAAAATAAAATTGATGAAAACTCCTAGGGTTATTATTGTTCTACATGTAACAAAGAATGTATCCATATCAAAACTTTTGTTCTTGGTCTTCAGGATACTGAATAATGAAGCTTCAAAGTTAAGTATCACATCATTGGCGCCTTTTCCCTATACATAATGAGAAAATATGAAATAAAAAATTAGAATTTTTTAAAGAACTTAAATCTTTGCTGATAAAACGTATATATACCATATAATATTTTGAAGATCAATAAATAAATATAGCTCTAGAATAAGTCTTCCATGTTTTGATTAATTAAAATTCTTTCCTTTAGTTTTGATTTAAATTTATTTATCTTTGCGAGCGTTTTGATGTCGCTTCTTATGATCATTATACCCCATAATTGGGGAATAGAAAACTTGGAAAAAGAAAACTTTGAATGGCTTCAAAGTGAATTTTAGCATGAATATAATTATTATTTGCATATCTAGTAAGATATTTGTTCTGCATTATTTTAAATAGCGTTTTGAATGTATTTGGGATCGTACCATTGTTAATTTTGTAACATAAAAATTAAATGGTAATATATATTTATATGGTAAACATTTGGAATTTTTAGATTAATAAATAGTAGTTGTGAATGTGAGACACGTGTTTGATATTGTTATAACGGCATGTTTTTGTTTGTCGAAAAGCGTTTTTCAGTTTTTTTATTGGTGCGACATCAAGCAATGTTAGCATAATTGATTCGGTGTAATTTTTAATAGGGCGGATTTCTTCAAAACTCATTTTCTGCTTTTTCTTTTCAAAGATTGCTATATATGAATATTTTCATTTTATGATTGTCCATAAATTACGCTACGCAAAATATATTCTAAAAACAGAAGTAGGTGATATTTTAATATTTAAAATTTTGCCTAGATTTCATTGGCTATTTTGATTTTTTATTTAAAACTCTGCGAGGGAAAACTTTTGATCGTTTTTGATTTGTTTATTGGGAAAGTTTGAGTTACGTAATTATTGGACAAACCTTTTCCAGCTCTGCAACCGCCTGTTATTCTGTTAATACAAATACCTTTACAAACTTTCAAATTAAGTTTTAATTTAACATTTATGTAATATTATATCAACGCTACTAAGCTTTTGAATATTTATCAATAAATTTTTCTTATTAGAGATCGTCTATAAATTACGCAACGCCTAATTTATTTATCTTGCCTATTCAGTCATACATGTTCGTTAATAAAAAGTAATTAAGTTCCAATAACCAATATGTAAGTTAAATTGGTTCAAAGCAACATTTTATTTACGATGCGCAAAAAAATTCTTTATATGTGTACAACACAAAAACAGTATATTGTAAATTGCTATATTATATTTTTAAATACCTTATAGAGTAGTCCGTAGTTAAGATGTTTGCACTTAGACTGCTTTGTACACATGCCTAAGGCAGATCTCCCTCATGCAATAGTCAGGCCTACCTGAATATTATTGGAGGAAGGGGTGCCGCAACTATGTTTGCCCCGGGCGCCGTAACTTAATTTAATTTTCTCTTCTATTTATGAACCTTTTTATTAATTTAAATTTACATGTTAAAAATTTTATGTTTTTAACAAGCATACTGTTTAAATACTTTTTTATTTGCCCTGTTGTTTAATAAAAAATTTAAAATCCTAAAATTTAAAAAAAGAGAAACTTTTTGGATTATTTAAAAGTCAGAAAAATGTGTACAAAGCAGTCTAAGTTTAACTTACATATTGGTTATTGGAACTTAATTACTTTTTATTAACGAACATGTATGACTGAATAGGCAAGATAAATAAATTATTTACAAAATATATTACAAAAAAAGTTATAAAAAACATATGGTACAATAAATAAAGTCTTATTATATCTAAAAACCAGAACTCGCTCATTATAATAAGAAAAAATTTATGTGCTTTTTGGAATACATTTTCAAAACATTTTCAAAAATGTTTGTAATCTTGTTTTATGGTTTTTAAGTTACGCAAGTAGAATTACGTCGCGAAAATGAAGCTAAGAGTAGTTGCAAATCTCTAGGGACGTCAAGGAATGTTGTTAAATACATTATAAATTATTTAATAATAAAACGTTTAACCTATTTGAGTTACTAACTTAGGAAAAAACTTTAATATAATAATGTTTATTAATATTGAATCAATCTTAACAATTGGCCGTTTTTTTTTCATTCAATCTGTTTTCGAAACATTCTCAAAATGTTTCTTATCTTGTTTTTCAAATTTTTTTAAAGTTAAGCCAAATTTGCTTGTAATACTTAAACATTTCACAATTTTTATCTTTATTATCAGGCCCGTAGCAACTGGGGGAGGGGGCAGCAATAACTTTTAAAATAAGTAATTTTGAAGAAATTGACTGAGAAATTGGCTAAAAAAAGGTTCTTAAAATAATTTCGGGGTAGTAGTGCCCCCCCCAATATAATTTTTGTTCTTACGGGCCTCATTATCGAAACATAAATGACTTAGGGTAGGGAGGGGCTAGTTGGGCAATTTTTACTAAATCTAACAGATCTTTTGAACGGTACATTGGATTAATATAATTTTTTCACTATTAGAAAGATAATTTGATCTGCTAAAAAATGGTTAAGACAAAAAAGCTTTTTTCGATTTGTTTTAGAAAATATTGTCTAAAGTTTATTAGGCTGCTCAACCTACCCCAACGGGGTAAGTTTAGCAATTGTGTGGGGTAAGTTGAGCAATAAAAAAATGAATGCATTTCTGTGACAATTATTAACTCAATTATAAAACCAAAACATAGCTTCCTTATAAATTAAATATATATTTTTAATTTTAACAAGTTATTTAAGATATGCATATAAAAACTAATAATTTTGAAACTAAAATAGAAATAAAACTTAAAACTAAGTACAACTTTTTTAACACATTTTTAAACAAAACTTGGTAATATTATCATGAAATAATAACTAAATACCTAATGTTAATCTTCAATTTTCATTTTGCAGTTAATACAAATATAATTTTGACCAGAATGTGAATCATATTTTGAATGAGACAATTGATTGCAACCTTGACACTGGATCCAATTTTCTTTTGGTAGACTTTCAGAGTAAGTTTTCCAACATACAAGACAAGCATAATTGTGTTCTGCACTTGTCTTTAGTTTTTTGTTTGATTGTTTTTTAACTTTTTTTAATATACCAAGCAGCAGAGTCTCCTTATTACCATTATCTACAAAGGATTGATAGGCAAAACGTTTTTTTGGTTTCTTGAAAATTTCTTTCTTCCCAATTTTTTTGTTTGTATGTTTCTTAACTTTTTTTAATAAACTATGTAACTGAGTCTCTTTATTACCACGCTCTTTATTATTATTTAAAAGAGATTGACAGGTAGATAACTTTTTTTGTTTCTCAACTTTTTTAAGTTTCTTAGCTTGCTGCTGTTTATATATAACTCTTTCTGGAGTATTTGTGAGAATAGCAGCTTTCCTTTTTCTTCGTCTCGTCAAATGTATCTTTCTTGGTGCTGCTTTAGGGTAAGGTCGCACAGTTTCTGGAGAAAATGCTTTAGGAGTTTCAGGAATAAGTAACGTTGTCTCTTTATTAATACTAATTTTGACAGATTGATCTGAAGATGATGTTAAACGTACTTTAGAATAAGCTCCCTGTGATAGCTCAGATACAAGATTTGCTGGTTCTATACGGTCTGTGACTAATGATGGTAAAAAATCATCATCAGCAAAAATGTTTACATTGTACACCAGTTTTTTGAAAACTCTTTGTAATGTTAGTACACGTTATAGCTAATGGCAATGAATCAGATAAAATTTTTGGTATATCATAAATTGTTATGGCTTTTCCAGGATTGTTTCTCAATCATGCATCTTGTGCAACTGATAGGTACTTTTTAAAAGGTCTAAACACTGATACATCTAGTGGCTGCAGCTTATGACTGCAGTGTGGTGGGAAAGACAACACGACTATTCTATTCTCCTTTACTAAGTTTAGTGCTTCAAAATGTGGGAAGAGTGTCCAAAATCAACAGAATTTTATATTCATTTGAAGGCTTTACATGCCTAATGAAGTTTTGGATAAAATTTTTGAATTCAATATCTGTAACCCAGCTACTTCCATTACCTACCCCAATACAGTCCGGTGGACCATTATTAACAAAATAATCTTTGTAATTTTTGCGAGGGAACACAAATATTGGAGGCACTGTATTTCCTGTGTGTGTGTTAGTATGTGTATACACACACACTCTCTGACTGTTATATACCAGTATTTAAAGTTTTTTATTTTAATATAGTAATGTTAAATAATATATATATATATATATATATATATATATATATATATATATATATATATATATAAATTATTTATACATAGTATAAATAATCAAAATATAAAAGAAATATCATATTTTATATATGTTTTGATTATATATATTTTAAATTGGTTATATGTTTTTTTTAGATATGCACACTATCAAAAAAATTATTATAATAAATATAGTAAACAAGAATAATTGAAAAAATTTATTCAAGAACTTTTCAACTTAAAGATTTTATTGACCATGTATTATTGAAGTAAAAATATTTTAAAAATAATAAAAAATAAAATAATTTTAAACCATAATAACATATTTAAAAAAAAAAGTTCAAGATGTTACCTTGTAATTTTTATGAGTATTTTATTATGATTAATTTAAAAGTGTGAATGGACCTTAAAATGTTTACCAAACGAAATTTCCACTTTATTAATCCGTATTAAGCCGTTTTATTAATCGCTGTCAAATCTGCTCAACTTACCCCAACTAGACAAGGCGACACATCAGTTAGGTTATAAAAAGAACTATAAGTCTTGGGAAAAAAAAGATAATTGTAATCAATAGCCAAATAAATGGGTAAAATATAAACACTTAAGTGATTCTAGATAAATATTTTTTTAAGCATCTAAAAAAAAAATAGCAAAACTATATTTTTTTTTACTTTTTTGGTCCAAAATCGAAAAAGTATCCGTGCATATTACTGAACCGCGGTCCAACAACCATTTAATGCGAATTTTATTACCATTCAAAACACCTATCTTTTATCCAATAGATGTTTTGCCATGTGATGAGTAGTTTTTGAGATATTTTAGTTGCCCAACTTGCCCCTATGCTCAACTCGCCCCGCTCTACCCTACTTTTCTTAACTCTCTATTATCGCAACTAAAAGTTATTAAATAACATAAAGTAACGGTTATATAAGAGTTGTAAATTTTAACTATACTATGTACTATAAATTTTATATTTTTCATCTTTTGAGTATTACGAGCAGAGCTGTGGCTAGGCTACCCCATACCCCTAATAGAAGAAAAGGGGGGGGGGGTGTGGGAATACAGCAATGATTAAAAATTTAGCGCAACAGTGCGAACTTTCGCTAAAAACAGTATAGAAAAGTAAAATAAAGAAAACATACTTTTATGACCATACATATCACTAAGTTCAAAATAATATAGAATCAATAGTAAAAAAATATTAAAAATGCTTATTACTAACCTACAGCTTTTTTGGGTGAAAGAAACCACATATGGTTGATCATAACAGGACTAATACTGAGCCTCTTTTGTTTGAAAGATTACCACAGGCAAAGGAGACGTGTTTTTTGTTGAAATATCAGAAGAAGAAAAAGAAGAAGTAGGAAAAAAAGAAGAAAAAAGAATAAGAAGAAGAAGAAGAAGAAAAAGAAGAAGAAGAAAAAGAAGAAGAAGAAAAAGAAGAAGAAGAAAAAGAAAATAAAGAAGTAAAGGAAGGAGAAGAAGAAGAAAGAAGAAGAAGAAGAAGAAGAAGAAGAAGAAGAAGAAGAAGAAGAAGAAGAAGAAGAAGAAGAAGAAGAAAAAATAGGAGAAGAGTTCATCGCAGCTTCTTAAATTTTTCTTTAAATCATTTAATTACGACGTTTAGTAGAGGTTATAGATGTTACAAAATGTTATCAAAAAACATATATTAGCAGAAAGCTGTTTAAAATTTAACTAAGTTAATAATTTGTCCCAATCCTATATTGTATTTACAAAATGTATTTATCACTTACAAGTTTATGGGTGGCCCAGTTGCAATTTCTTCAGTCAATTGAAGACAGTTTCTCTCTTGGTCTGAGTACTTTAATTTAAGTATAAAGTTGGTTCTATTTGGATTGAATCTTCCTTGGAAAAAAGCTTGGAACAAAGCTACCTTGATTGACACCCTCATAAAGGCGTTCATCCCTATGAGCGCCTTTTTTTCATGCATGTTCCTCTTGTAAGGTTAACTTTGTTTTCTCAATAAAATCAGGATTAAATGGCTGTAATCCACAATTCTTGAAAGCACTTTAAATAATTACCTCAGACATTGATTTTGAGTACATTAGGAGAAAAAGACTAGCGAACGGTACTTTTGTAACATAGGAATTGTATTTTGAGAATAAATATATTGTTGAGATCTTCTTAACAATATGAAACTGAATACGAGATTCATATTTATCTGACAATAACAAGTTTATTAATACTTTCAGATGTCAGCCATTGGTCAAAAGCGTTACAAAGGTGCTTGTATAACACCTCACGGTTAATATACCGCTTTCAGATTTTCCAATGACTGTTAATTGACTAATATTTAATGATATAATTAAAAAATTGGTTAATATTTAATGATATAATTTAAAAAAAAGTATAATTTTTTGATTATACTTATTTTAAATTATATCAATCGAGTATTATTGATTATACAGATAAAATAGTGTAATATTATGATATATAATAATGATGTAGTTATAATAAAAATACAAAAACAATTAAAATTATCAATTATCTAAAGTAGCGTCTACTAGAAAGTGAGTTTGACAAAGACTGGAAAAAATTTAAACTATTATATGTCTATTTTGAATTAAGATTAAGCCATATCCATACTGACTGTCTAGAGGATTATTTTACTTCTTGTGTTCGCCACCACCACCCTTTGCCCACCATTTAATTTTCATTCACTGATTGTTTTCTCATTGTTTATAAAATGTTTTTTTCTCATTGTTTTCTCATTGTTTATAAAATATTTCTGCATTCTGATAACAGCCTGGAATAAAAAAAATGCAAGTAGATATAAATTAAATATTTTTTGAGTAATAAAAAACTTATCATTAAGCATAAAGGATTTTTGGGCAAACTTTTTTTTGCATTGAAGATTGTGCCTTTATTTTTAAAGCTAAGATCGTCAAACTTTCGTTAGTTATAAATAGAACATCAGAGTTTTTTTTTAATACGATTTTGAAACTTTCCGGCAATTATTTAGAGACCAAGTGGCGAACACTGAGTGTTTTTACCCTAGTAGTTTACGCATGAGCAAAGTTTTGTTTTATAATTAAGAAAAAAAATTTCATTGTATCATTGAATAATTTTTTCAAAAATAATACATTTATAGAAAAATAGTACTAAAAATGTTTCCACATGACTTAAATGCAATAAACTAACTTATAACATTATATACTGGAGCCGTGGCGCGGCTGTAAGAGTTCTTGCACAGATCCAAGAGGTCCGAAGTTCGACGCCGGCTTTAACCTAAAAGACGACATAAGTAAGGAAGGATTTGACCCAATGTTAGACCTAATAGACGACATTGGTAGGAAAAGCTTTGAAATTTAGTAACTCACTTGATTAATTAAATCGTTTGTTTTCAAAACCTGTCAAGTTACATAGTGCTAATTTATAACATTATCGTCCTTTTCAAAAACGATAGTGATATAATTTTTGAAAGGCCAACTTTAGTCACACTTTCTTACGTAAAAACACGTGAAATAATAATCACCCTGATTACTTATATGATCACCCTACTGCTGGTATTGTGTAACCCTGTACTACCTGCCCCATGTTCTGCTGCCTTGTAGAGTGTGGTTTTTTAAGCAAAGGCTAGGAAAAAAAAGCTCCGATATAAAAATCCCCTGCCCTGGGGCTCTTGGTTGAGTAAAAGCTAGAGATGGTGAGTCGTTAAAAAATTCATCTTAGACAGATGTTAACTGCACCCAGCTAAATTTCCCCTGCTTTGGGGCTCTTAGTTGAGTAAAAGCTAGATAAAAATAGATTAAAAAAATAGCTAGATAAAAAAAAGTTAGAGATGGTGTCTCAATAAAAATACTAATTTTTAGCAGTTGTTAACTGCATCCAACTACTATCTCATAAGAGGTCTTCTAAGTAACGACTTTACGGGTAAGCAGAATAATTCTGCTAATCAGCCTCAAACCCCTTCTTTATCTATTAGGCTGGCGTTGATGTAAACCTGTGTTACAGTGTTTCCTGACTAAAATGATGAATGCTGGATCTTCTTGACTCTTCTCATAGGTTTTTGCTTGTACCTCCTTAATAGTAGCTATGCAAATCTTCCTGTTATCTCCTAATGAGGGTACAAATCTAAAACTCAGTTTTATAGTTCTGAGGCGGGCTGATAGTAAAGTATCCCAAACTCTGTGGTAGCTCTTAGAAAGGCTGATTCTATCAATAGCTGTTAAATATGAGAGTATCAATAGTGCCATATTGAGCATGGATGATGTCCCTCTTAATATTTTTGGTGCGCATTGTCGAGGCCACATAAGGAACCCTTTGTTATGATTTAGGGTTAGTTAACAGGACTGAGAAAATTGCAAAGCTCAACCCAAAGTATTAAGCATAAAAAACCATCCCCATTATCTAACTTTTTAAATATATCTTTTACTAATATTCTCTAAAGCAACCTTCCATCAGTAAAATCTTACCTCTTGCTAAATTCACCACACTTGCTTTCTTTTAGCGAGACTAATTTAAATTCTGCTATTCCTTCCTCTGACCTTATTGTTGATGAGCACCATCCTTTGACTCGCAAAGACTCCAATAGTCACATCCTTGACTTGGGAGTATGCATACGCATCAATTCACCTAATCGTTGTGAAATTAGTTTAAAATCTTTTGACAATTCTTTTATACGCTTCCGCTTAGCACCTCTTCACTTTCTCACCTTTTTCTTTCTTCTTTATTGTTCTCCTTCTTCCCAAGACTATTGACCATGTCTTCTCTCTTTACCCCTCTGCAAATATTGCTGTGGCTGGTGATTTTAATGCTCATCACACTGAATGGCTTGACTCTAACGCCATTGACCCTGCTTGCACTAAAGCCTAACACTTCTACATTTCTCAATATCTTACTTAAATAGTTAACTTTGTGATTTGCCTTCCTGACAATCCTAATCGTTTACCTTTACTCCTTGATTTATGTCTGGACTCAGATTCTAGCTTGCGTTCAGTTACTCCTTTTTCTCAATTGATTCTGACCATGCAATAATCACTTTAAATCTTGTACTTACTTTTCTGACTCACCTTATTATCGCACTACTCTACTCCTACCTTAAAGCTACCTAAAAAAATTCAATCATAAACAAAAAAATAAACAGATGTAAATTTTCTTTAGTATCTTATCTAAATTCTTTTGAATATTCTTTTGATGAATTTGGTAGAGCTTTTAAAATGCTAAGTTAAATAAAGCAGTCGGTGCTGATGATATCAATCAAAATATTGTTATCGATTCATATGATATCCCTTTTAAAATATTTAAACGTTCAATTTAACAAGGAATTTTTCCTGATGAATTAAAATAGCTAAAGTTTCACCAATATTTAAAGGTGGAGACTTTATGTTAGTAATTACCGTCCAATATTTAAAGGTGGAGACTTTATGTTAGTAAAAACCGTCCAATATTTAAAGGTGGAGACTTTATGTTAGTAATTACCGTCCAATATCTGTTCTCTCTGTTATCTCAGAAATTATAGAAAGAATTCTTAATAATAAAATATCTTTCTTAAAATAATATCCTATACAAAAATCAATATAGACTTAAAAAAAATAACTCTGAACCACAAACACTAAATAACACAATATATTACTGAATCATTTGAAAAATCCAAATATACTTTAGGCATTTTTATTAACTTGTCTAAAGCCTTCGATACAATTGATTATAAAATTCTATTAAAAAAACTTAATTATAAAATCTCTGGCAAAGTTTTGAAGCTATTTAAAAATTTATTTAAGCAATAGAAAGCAATTTGTTCACTATGAAGTATTATCGAAATCAAAATTGTTAGATGTAACATGCCGAGTTCCTTAAGAGTCTGTCCTACGACCTCTACTATTTCTCATTTACATAAACGATATTTATGAAGCATCTAATTTAATTTTTTTAAACTCATAGTAACATAACGACACTTTTTCAAAGTATGAACATAGAATTAATTAAAATTTCTAAATGGTTTAAATTAAATATGCTTTCTTTTAATATTGAAAAAACAAAATTGTCTCTTTTTCATCCATACTATAAAAAACATCTTCTACCAAGTGAATTGCCTACTCTTTTTATAGAAAAGAAAAAGAGTGACGGCTGCAAATTTTGTTGAGGTTTTTATTGATAAAAATATCTGACATGGAATCTGACACATTAATTCAGCTATACCACTCTTTTATTCATCGTCATATAAACTATGCTAATGCGACTTGGCGGAGTGTTAGCAAAACTAAATCAGAACCGCTTTATACCAACAGAAACAGGTTGCACAACTTATTGATTTTAAACATCATTTTTATCATGATTAAATCTTTTAAATGAATATTCCTAATATATGTCAACTTAATATTTTTAATGTATTGTGTTTTATGTTTAAATATAAAACTCGCACATCTCCAATTTCTTTTCACAATTTATATTCTATAAAAGTTAAAAATAAATACAATTTGCGTAATAAAAATTTCATTCTTCAACCTGTTTTCAAAACTAATTTTGCTACATTTTGTATTTCATTTAGAGGAGTATTTTTATGGATCAAAGTAGTATTAAAACTTTTTAATTTTCCTCAAGAATAAAAATTTTTCGCGTCGCGTTTATAGAGGAAATATATTTTTTTTAAATGCTATTATTGCTCCCTTCCCTAACAAATATGTGGTCCTTGGGGCCACATATTTGATAGGGAAGGGAGCAATAATAAAAAATATAAAATAAAAAATAATTATTTTAAGGTAGTATCAATAAGTCTAAACTGCTGCCTCTTTATTGTCAGCAGAAGCACGTTGCTCGTCTTATCAATTATAAGATCGATTTGCTCACACCAAACCATTATTATTTCAAATGAAAGTTCTTAATATTTATCAGCTGAATATTTTTAATATAAAGTAGGTGTAGGTATAAAGGCCCACCAAACAGACTTTTGGTCATCAAGGACTTAAAAATTAAATTTAAAAAAATATTTTTGATTGCTGATTAAGATTAATCATTCCTTGATGTAAAGATGATATCTGCATATTGAGAAATCAATTATAACAAAAGTTATTCATGTTATTTTAACATGCCTTAAGTGGGCCTTATTACCACCCTAGGGAGTAATAAGGCCATGTAATAAATACAAAAATTAAAGAAAGAAAAAAAAGAAAAACTTAGGAAACATTCTTTTAATGCATAGTTTATCTTACATTTATAAAATAATAAGTAATCTTGCTTATTTATATACTTCAAAAGAACCAATTTTTTATGCAACAATGAATAACAACAGAAAATTAAAAAATTCAATAAAAAAATGTTACAAAGAAAATCATTAATCTTCACAGAATGGATATACTAACTCTTCCTCATCTTCAGAATCATACCCCATGCACGCCTCATGGTACCATACTTTACATTTACAACACTGTCGCATACTTCCCACAGACTTTTGCTGGCACAACGAGCAAAACCAATCATTCACATCCACACTTACAGATCTATTTTTCTTTACATTTGCTTTTCCTTTGCTCTTATTCTTTTTATCAACAGCTTTAGAAGTGGAAGATTGAAAATCTTTTTTAGTCAGGGCTTTAGCAACATAGTTAAAACCTTTTTTGCAGCCAATCATAGCCATATTTTTCTTTTTACCAGGACTCGGCATTAAATCTGTAAAACTTGCATTTAGATTCATTTCGGGTTGATCGACTGGAGCGTCTTAAGAAATGAGTGTCTTAAGAAATGGAGTGTCTTAAGAAATTAATACACCAGTCTCTACCTGCCAGCTTTTCGTTGACATTGAAGCAATGATTAATGTTGTTTGCTTCCACAAACTCAAAACATATGCCCTCAAGAGTTTGGTGTTATTGACATGCCAATGTTTGACAATCTAAAAATTCATGATATCAGCTTTTGCTCCTACTCACTAGAAAGCGTTGTTTTTCTTCCTAAAGACTTTTTCTGGGATCCTGTACACAATTTTTTACACGATTTTGTAAAGTTCTACGAGGAATTTTGTATTTTATGGCAGTTTTTCTTTTTGATGATCCATTTTGCACAGCTTTGAGAGCCTCCTGCAATTGACCTTCTGTCCAATTAGCTCTACTTTTTCCATTAGCAGTTGCCATTTCCAAAGACAATATATGAAAACTGAAAGTAAAAGAAAATTTTTTTTAATAAATAGTATTTAAATCTATAAAAATGAATATATATATTTTTTATGTAAAAAACAACATTTTATGAATGGACTAAAAATCAAAAAAAATAAACTTCTTCTCGGGACCCAAGGACATGCGTACGTACACAACCTGAAATATTCATTAAAGTTAAAGACTGAAACTGTTGGGCAACTAAGTACAACTCGTTTCTATAGGCGCCCAACATTTCCAGTCTTTGACCTTAATGGATATATCAGGTTGTGTACGTAGACAAAGTCCTTGGGTCCCGAGAAGAAGTTAGTTTTTACATTTTAGTCCATTCATAAAATGTTTTTTTTTTTTTTTTTTTTAATTTATCTATTTATTTATATTTAGCTTTCTTCTTTATATTTCTACTTTAAAAACTTTAATTATTATTTTTAATTACTATTTATAAGTAAAGTATTAAATCATTACTTGCTTTTTTTAAGTATAAAAATCAACAACGTCTTTATTATTATTATTTAACAGCGGTTTTATTTACACTAAACTTAAGTTTGTTGTTTATTGTTTGTTTTAATTACTTTTCCTAACGATTTCTTTTATTTACGCTAAACTAAAGTCAGTTTCACGTTATTTGTTTTAATTACTTTTCTTAATGATTTCTATTATTAAAGCTAAACTAAAGTTTAGGGTATTTCTTTTATTATTACCGCCGACATCGTATTTGGGCTTTTTTACCTAGGGCCGTATTCTTATCTCTCCGTTAAGCTTAACTGAGCTTTTGTCTGAAATTTCATTACAATATTCCTAACTAAAAAAATGACGAAAACTTATATAAATTCGTTAAAATAAAACTTATACCAAAACAAAACATTTATGTTTAAAAAATTATAATTTTAAATAAATTTTTTATTAATGTAATTTAAAAGATATTTTTGACTAACGCTCCTTTAAGCTTTAACGGAGAGATGAGAATACGGCCCCTGATTTTTAGTGGGCCTTATTGCCCGCTTTGGACCCGCCACATTTATCGATAAAGTATCCTTTTGTTTCAACACGTGCATAAATTTTACGTGTTGAGTAATGATAACTAATTAATACTTAATGCAAATAAATGCGCTTGAAAAAAATAGAAGCATTATAAAATATTTTAAAATGTAAAAATAGGTACCTTAAAAGTTAGACTTGAACAGGTAAAGAAAGGCTGATTTTTTATGCTGCCAGTGATAAAACCAGATAACTCTAAAATTTTAATGCCAAAAAAAAGTTTCGCATTTTATATTTTTATAAATAGGAGTACCATATGACTTAACATGTTCCCCATTTGAATCAACAAGTTGCGGAGTTCCCCAAGGATCAATACTTGGACCTCTGCTGCTTTAAACTATGCATTAAAAAAATGTTTCCTAACTTTTTTCTGTTTTTCTTTCTTTAATTTTTGTATTTTTTACATGGCCTTATTACCCCCAAGGGTGGTAATAAGGCCCACTTAAGGCATGTTAAAAATACTTAATTATATCATTTTTGCTGATGACACTAATGCTTTCTTTTCTGACTCAAATTTAAAAAATATTTTTAATATTGTAAACTCAGAATTAATATATCTTAATGAGTGGTTTATAGCAAATAAACTTTCATTAAATATTGAAAAAACGAAATATGTTTTGTTTGCTAAGCCATCTAAATTCGAGAACCTTCCACTCAAATTACCTGAACTAACAATTAACAATATTAAAATAAAAAGAGTTTTTTCAATGAAAATACTTGGAATAATTTTCGATGAACATTTAAATTGGAAAAGCCAAATAAAACTAGTTGAGAACAAAGTTCCAAAGACTCTGGGGATTATGTACAAGACAAAACATCTTTTGAATAAATTATGTTTAAAAAATTTATACTTTTCTTTTATACATAGTCATATTAACTATTGTAGTATTGCCTGGACAAACACTCATCTTTCCTAAAAATTATTCATACAAAACAAAAGCAAGCCAGTCGATTAGTTTTGGGCGCAGATAGATACGAAAGTGCCGAGCCGTTTATCAAGGAAATAAATGCTCTAAACGTATGCAAACTAAATATATACCATAACTTGTTATTTATGTTTAAACTTCGAAATAAAATGATTCCTAAATATTTTTTTTAAAGTTTCACTTAATCATGATTTAATCAATAATTATATAAGAATTATCAACAAGAATATATATATATATATCAATAAGAATTAATCATAAATATGAAACAAGACACTCAATGAATAATTACTACATCCCACTAACATCACTCAAAAAATCTGACTTCTCGATTATATACCGGGGACAACGCTTGTGGTTCTTGACAAATATATGAAAAAAATAAAATCTATTGATACATTTAAAAGAACTATAAAAAAACACTTACTAATTTTAAACATTACGTACAATTTTATTATTTTTTTTCTTACTTTTTTAACTTTATTTGTTTGTTTGTTTTTTTTTGTTTTTTTTTATTTTATTTTTTTTTTATTATTTTATTTTTTTTTTTTTTAATTTCTTTTTTAACTTTAAATTTTTTTTTGTCAAACTTATTAATTTCACTTTTTTATATAATATTGGAAGATGTAAAATTTTATTGTATTTTTCTGTTTTTCACAAAGGGGCTTGATGATAAGACATTTTCACTTCTACTTGCCCCAGTCAGCTTGTAATTGTATATATTTGTTTAAATTTATAGATAACATTGTAAAATGTGTAAAATGATGAAATAAATAATAATATTTTCCCGTAGTTTGGACTAGTGGGTCTTATTACCCGCTGGACCTTAATACCCACACCCACATTACTTTGTTTTATGTACAAATGTAAAACCAACGGATCCCATGTTTCTTTTCATAATTTATATACTTTAAAAGATAAAAATAAATATAACCTAAGGAATGATAATCTAATTCGGCAACCTTTTTATCTAATTAATTTTGGAAAGTCATGTATTTCATTTCGAGGAGTTTTTCTTTGGAACATAATAGTTTTGAAAAATTTTGATTTTTCCCATGAACGGAATTAGCTTTCATTCAAGAAAAAACTAAAAGAAATTATTCTATCTTTTGAAGACTTATTTTTATTTTTTTAAATTCTTTTGAAATGAATACGAAGCTTATTACTTAAGGTAATATATTATAATAATATAATATATTATAGTATATCTAATCCATATCTTATGTGTTTATGAAAATAATACTTTTTAAAATATTTTTGCGTTTATATATAAAGAATTTCTTTATACCAATTTTATTTATATATTCTTACGAAATTTATCTTCTCGCTAATTATTACTACGATGTTGTTTTGTTTTTTTATTTTATATTTCATGTTAATTTAATGTACTTAATATTCACGAGCGGTTCTCGATTATAAGACCTGAAGGTCTTATAATCGAGAACCTTTTTTTTGTTTTTATTCTTATACTTGTATATTTTGTTATATTTTTTTATTGTATAACGATTTTTATCTTAACTATCTTGTTGTATAAATTTATTGAATATTTACGAAAAGAACAAAAAAATGAAAATAAAAATTAAAAAAAAGAAGATAATATTGTTCCTAAACTCTAATCACCTCGATTTTGTTTTAATGCATTATTTGTATTGGTGTGTAAATACATATCTGGAGGTTACTAATATGTCTTTTGGTATATATTCACATTTATATTTATTTCTATTTAGAATCAATAATAGTTTCCAAAAGATACACATTGCGGATAGTCTTTTAAGTTAAAAAAAGCATTATATTTACTCTCCCAAAACTGTTCAGACTAAAAACCCAATCCTTCATTTAGATTGGAATTTGACATTAGTAAAACTAATTCAAATGTCAAAAATAAGAAATTCATCTCACACATGAATATTTTATAGTAGTTAAAAACATTCTCCATCTTTAAATTGACCAATTTACCAAAATTTGATTCCAATGGTTTGCCAATAAAGTGGTATCTATAGGTTGAAAATACTTTTTAAGATTATCATAAGTTCTGTTTGGATTCCATTAAGTTACCCATTGGAGCTAGGATTTCAATACGTAACGTAATCAAGTAGATCAACTAGGTTAAAGCAGTTGATAAAAGATGCAATGTAAGCATTAGCTAATGAATGAATACTTCCTAGAGTTCTGAGCTCAATATGAGTTTCAAAATCTTGCATTTTTTCATTGTTAATATTACACCAAGGGCAAGGATGTGTTAATGCTACACTTTCAATTCCAAAAAATTTACTTTTTTATAAAAATTTATAAAAAATTACAAAAGTATTTTAAATTATTTAGCTTAAAAATAGTGATGATTTTTGCAAGATTTGAATGAAATTCAGCCACGTTTTCTGTTAAGCCAATAATAAACAATTTGTCTACGCTAGCGTCTTTTTCATAACCTAATCCTTCCTCATAGCTAAACTTTGACATTACATTCTGTCAATTTTTCTATAATATTTAAACAAACTTTTAAACATCTGACTCTAACGTCAATACCCACGTTTAGAATATAGCTTTTAAATAATTTTCTCTCCTTTATTACTGTCTTAATTATTAAGATTAATAATTAAGATTAATAATTATTAAGTTAATAAGTCCTTTAATGTTTTTACAATGAACCAATTGTTTGGAATCTTTTTCAAAAATCATTTCTGCAACATCAAAATAATCATTAAAAATTGCTTTCAAATAAGTCTTTTACCTTCTCGCTTCTAAATATGCTAAGAATTTTGACACCCTGTGTATTACTAAGTCCACAAGTGTTTTAAAATTTGTTTATTTCCGAAATTGATTTCTCAATTGGAAAAAGCGCTTTGCATAGCTTTTTGATTGTTTAACGGCAATGGCTTTACCTTTGACAGCAACCTTGATTTCATTTCTCTCCTCCTCAAATTCTTTTCAATACTTTTAAGCATTGAAGTTCGGCACCTTGTGTATCTTAACATCAAAAGAAATTTACATCCATGTTTTCAGTTTTAATATTTCAAATATTTTATAATTTTATAATTATTTTAAATTTCAATTGTAAAATATTAAATCAATTATAAATGGTTCATCTTACTTTTGTCAAGATCTTCTGTTAAATTTACTCTTTTTTTGTGATAGTGCAAGGGCAGGGCAGCCCAAAGGAGGAGGGGGCATTGGGTACTTTTAACCTAGGCACACGGACATTGGGGGCACGTGCAACCCTCAACAAAAGATTTTGTTAAAATTTTAATAATCATGGTACAAAAAGCGGCGTTAATGACACCCACCAACCCTAAGTATTAATGAAGATGGTAATAATTGTCAAGAGAGGAAAAAAGGAAGATTATTTGCATAAATTTATGCAAAAAGTTTAAGACAAAATAGAAGATTTTTTTTTGAGTAAGATATTTTGTAAGATTTTAGAATTTTGTAACATGAAATGAAATTGAATTTAAATGGAAATTTCATAACTTCTATTTTTTCTGCGTAGCAGGACTGATTGCAATGGCTCCAATTTAAATGAAGTTAAAATTCGAATTACATAACACTTCTCCGAACAAAAGGTTTGTTTTAAAAGATTGTAAATGTTATGTTACATAAATCAGATAAGTTACCCTCATTCCAACACTTTTCAAATATTCTTTCTCAATGCATTTATTCCAATTAATTTGATATTGTGAAACTGCATTTAACTCTTTTCTCTTTAATTCCTTTGAGAATTAAATTTCATATAAAAATCCATTTCGATTTCAAAACAATTGAAAAACTTTTTTATTTTATTTATAAATAAGTAACACACATCTTAGAGTAAAAACGTCATGTCCAGTTTTTGAAAACATAATTGTGGGTCTCTACGCAGAAAAAAGCTGTAGTAAAAGTTGTAAAAGAATATAAAAACAAGCACGCACTGGAAGAGTGTGGCTTCGATAAAGTTCACACAAAAAAAGGCATTTAATGATTCTACTTCCGACCAAGTATTCAAGGTATAGGTTAACAACTTTATTTATTTTCAATCTTATATTCATAATTGCATTCCGAAACTGTAAAAACAATTGATTTTTTCAGACGGATCATGCTACCAACAGCGTTGATAAATCCTTGAGTCTCCTTAAATCCTTAAATCTCCCATTCAAATTCTTCAACGGTCTCTGAAGAAGATATTGGGGTGAGTTTGGGACGCATTCTTATTTTATGAAAAACCTACAGATATTAAAAACATATCTTTAAATATCTGCAGATTCTATAAACATATCATTTAATCAATCACTAAACCGTCTGGAAATTAGCCTTTGAAGCCTTGAAAAATCAGACTGGGGTCGATAGTAAAAGAGCGTTTTCTGAAGGTAGAAAGTCTGTGGAAAAAAAGGGTTCCGACATTGCAATGCTGATTATAGAAGTTTTGGATTAAAACCAAATGGATTTAAAGAACTGTAGGTGCCAGTGCTATGATAACGGGGCTGATATGTCCGGTGTATACAAAGAAGTGCAGGCCATCATTCTCGAGAAAAATCCTCAAGCTTTGTTCATGTCTTTCAGTGCGCTATATTGACAACATTCAATCGTTGTATAACCTTTTTAGTAGTAGCCCCATGCGCTGAAAAATTTTGACAGAGGCAACTAGGTAGCCTCTTCACTAAACGTCCCAAACAAGAAAGAGTATGCGCATAGACGCTGTCTAGCCATTGTCGAAATGACCAAAAGAAATACTGAAGTCATTGAAACTTCTTGAAGAACTTGGTTTAGAAGATCATCAACCAACTTTAGTTAAGGCACTCAAAAACACGCTGCTCCAACAGATAGGATACAGAATGGATACAGCTCAAAAAAATACAGACATGTTTTTGTTCATATGATGTTTTCCAGCTCCTTTTAGTGATGAAGAAAAATTTAGTCAGAAAAAAAATGCAAAGTCCCGACAAATCTCTACATAAATGATGTAAAAGAAGAGAAGTTGATTGAAGAAATCCTTCATCTAGATGTTCTGAACCGATCAAATATTTTAAACAAGTAGAATCTCTTTCTTCTATTAAGTTGCTCAGTAGAATCCACCAGAAAGGTCTTCAATCAATATTACCTTTGATCTGCATTATGCTTCGCATTTTTAATACAATACCGGTTTAAGTGGCTGAACGAGTGCGCTCTTTCAGTAAACTTGCTCTCATCAAATCCAAATTGCAATCAACAATGACTGAAGAAAGCCTTACAAACATTATAATGATTTCAATTAAAAACGACCTTGCCCAGACTTTATCGTGCGAAAATGTCATCTCTAGTTTCGCAAAGAAGAAAGACCCGCATAGTGAAATTAGTGTGATCTGACTAGTCTTCATAATTAACATTTTATTAATGAAATATATAATTCCATTCATTTTAAATTGTATTTGTATTTCCATTTTATCATATATAGCCAAGTTCAAATATAGAGTGTTTATGTGCAGCAAAAGTTGATACAAAGATAATTATTGTTTTCATTAAATTGCAATCTGATAGTAGACATACGGACAATAAACGGTAAAATTCATGCTTAATTCAATATACCCAGAAATCTAAAGTTTGGGGCACCAAACAAAAGTTAACCCCGGGCACAACAAAGTCTCTGTGCGGGGGTGCGGTGATCCTCTTCAAATGAAAACCATGCACCTTTTATATATTTTTATTGTTCCAGGTCATGATAACTTTACTCTTCCCAACTTGATTCCTATTTTTAGATGTTGATCCTGGAGTAACTGCAGTTCGAGAAATTTCACAGATGTCACAAACTACTGAGTGATTGGTTTCTAGTTAGTATATTTTTGCGAAATCAAACTGTTTACTCAGAAAAATGTTTTTAACTTCTTTTTTCAAGTCTTTCTAGTGCTTTTCTACATTTAAAACAAATGCCATTAGGAAAGTTTTTATTGTTCTAATCAAATGGTTTTAAAAAAACTTTTGTTATTCTGTTCAATGTCACACATCTTCAACTTCTGTCATTCCTTATCCTTTTGAAAAACAAATTAGGCAGGCTAAGCGTCTATTATCTTGATGAGAGTTTTTAACGTTTGGCGTTTTGAAATAATATGAGCAATATTGAGCAATTTTTAAAATGCTTTTTAACTACTGCAACAGATAAAAAGAACGTCATAATATCTAATAATAACTTTTTCTACAGTACACCATAAGGAGGTATACAAAACAGTGAAATGTTGTTTATACATTTAACCTTTAACGTAAAAGTTATTACAGTAATTAACGTATTATTTGAAATTTACCATAAAATCAGAGCCTCAAAGCCCAAATATTTGTTAGCGAAGGGGGCAACAAAACCATTAAAAAAATATTCTACCATTATGAACGCAACTAAAGTCTATCTGTACAATTCTCATTTAGTTAAAAAATATTTTAACGTTCGAAAGTTATGACCTAGTAAAGTTGATAACTCCCTCAAATAGAGGGGGTTTCAAACTCTCCTTGGTCGCCATTTTTAAACGCTAAAAAATTAATTTTTCCGATAATTTAATTTTTCCGATGAACTTCAATTTATTTCAAGATATTACAAAAAAATAAGGGTATTTTTTTCTCTTTTCTACATTTGGGAGAGTGGTCCCGATTAAGAGAATGTGGCAGTGATAAAAGTCGGGAGTGACGAGAGCATTGGTGTTAAGCATGTCTACTATTGTTTATCGGTATTACTAACGGTAGTATATGTTTTGACTCTTGTTAAGATTCGGTATTAAATAATAGTCGGTATTGTTCGGGAGAATGAAAAAAAAGTTTCACAGCTTTGTTCTATTATTTATTTTATTTCAAATTGAGTACATCAATTGAAAAAATATAAAAGTATATTTAACTTAATTAAAATTAATCGATTTCAAGGTCTGGATTCCAGACCTTGAAATCGATTTCAGACTCTGGAGTATCTTCTTCAATTTTCTATTTTTTAATTGTTACTCTTAAGATATTTTCTTTAATGGAAATAAGCTTTTCCAATGTTTCTGACTTTAGAAGAGTTCTTTTTCAACTGACAATATTTCCAGCTTGTGAAAACACACGCTCAGATGAAGTAAATAAAGCAGGAATGCATATAACCTTTTTTGCTACATTAGAGAGCATTGGTAACTGTGGTGAATGAACCCTCTACCACTCCAGAACGTCATTGCTTTTTTGTGGGAACCCCAATCTTTTGTAAGCATCTAATTCTCCATCAAAAGGGTTTGATATTGATGTTTCCAATAACCTAGACTGTGGACTGTCTTGATTCATCGTCTCAAAAAGGAAAGTAAGCTCCTGGTCTGGAGATGGTGCTAGAGTTTGTTTTGAATTGAGTGATCTCACTTAGTTTCACTTAGTTTCAATTGTTTAACTGTTTAAAAAATGTGACAATAAATTGTTGGTAATATTAGAACCACAGTCAAGGAACTTTTTGTTGAGATTTGCAAGAATTTTAGAAACAAAATCAGCTGTTGTTTTATCATTGACCAAAATAAAGTTCTTAATTTTTTCTAGGATATTATTTTGGCCAGGAATTATGAGATATCCTGTGGGTCGTTTCTCTGCAGAAATACACTCTGAGAAATCACTGATCACTTTTTAAATTGGAACAATTTTCTCAATGACTTCAAATTGTTTTTAAGTCGTGATGGTTGCTCTCAAAATGTCATCAGTTTTTAATTTACTAGCAGAAATAATGCCAAAGCCTTGTTTAAGGTGCAAAATTAATTCCATGCTCATTAAACCACTGTTCCATCTGGTTTTACATGGAGTAATGATTTAATAAAAATTTATTTTAGTACATTTTGGCAAGCATTGATAATTCTCTTTTGACTTGCAACTTAATTGTGTGTTCTTGTTGCAAAAATCTACAGGCCTTAAATACATCTTTAACTTCCTTAACCGTTTTAAAGCTTTCGATAACCACTAAATGAAGTAGATGTGCTGCACACGGTATTTGGCAGCTAAGTGAAGTTGATTTTTTCATTCCAAAAATAAAATAAAAATGGATTTGACATTATAAAATAATTTTAGTTCCCATAATTCAACATTTGACGTTTTTTAAATGACATTACGTTTTTTATTATTAATTTTTTCTAATATTCTCAGATCGAGCAAGAATCCAAATTTTTCATCGAGATCGATGGGCATGGTTATGTACCACTTTGAGGAGAGCGTGGAAAGTTTAATCAGTGTTTTCACGCAGGCATCGTATGGATTTAATGCTATTGTGTTTATATTTCATTATTCCGCCAGCTAATTGCCTTTGGACTGCTTGACAAGAATTACATAGAAATATTTACTAAATTTTTTCTATGCTTTTCAAGTCGAGAAACGGAGCGCATCAAGAATAAGCGAGTTTAGAAAAGTAAGAAAAAAGTAAAAAGAAAAGGCGAAAATTAAAAATAAAAAAAATACTTTTCTCATGATAAGCTCTCATTCCTATAGAATAGACATAATGTAAAAGCTCGTCAAGCAATAAATTACCAATATAAAATTTTGGCGCGTTTTCAACAAAACCAAAGAGACAAAATTTAAAAGTGTTTTTAAAAGGTTTACTGCTAGGATAAATCTTATTTAGCAAAAATATTGTGTATTTAATTAAAGGTTGTACTTTTTCACAGCTATATATCATGTGAGATAGAGTTTCTCTATCTTTCATACACTGGGGACAAAGATCATCAAGCGCATGACCTCTGCGTTTAAAGATTGAGTTTGTGGGAAGCGCAAAATGAATGGCTATATATTTTATTTCGCTGGCTTTGTTGTTACTATTTCTTTTGAAAATGATTTGAAAGAGGAGGGACCATTCCTTTGAGGAGGTGCCCGTCATGCTCTTTTCAAAAACAGAGTTCCACCTAGTAAACAGGGTTGTTACACCCAAACTGTATTTCGTTTTCATAAGAAAATCGTAAATTGATTTTGATGTTAGGTCGGTAATCAAAACCGGTTGTAGGGGGTGTATAAAGTTTCTTAGGGTGAAATTTGATTTGTTGTAGTCATCAGATTGACCTTCCTCTTTAAATCTTGTTTTCCAAACTCGCGGAATGGAGTTCTTAATTTTTTTAAATGTTGTTCGTTTAAGACCGGTTAATTGGTAATCCAAGAAACCAGATACAATTACCTTTGCAAGATTCAGATATTTTGGATATTTGGTTCAAAGTAGGAAGTGATTGATAGGTATTGTGGCTTATCCTCCTCCGGCTAATTGCCATATAGAGGCCACATTACCAAGGACCGCAAAGACAAGTGCGGCTCCAAAGGGAGCGTCATAACCCGCTCTACGGAACAAGAGTAAAGTGATTTTAGGAAGAACGAAGATATGTTAAGGTGAAAGATAAAAGTAGTCGATTTAGAAAGATAGAACAAAGACAGCGGACAGGATCGCACGCGATATTAGAAGGCGCAATAAAAATTTGTTCAAGAATTAATTTTTAATTATTACGGAACGGTATAGGAATTAATTGATAGTTAACGACTTTTACGCTTTGTAAATATTGAAGACTGATAATAACAATGACATTTTATATACATTTTTACTTGTGGGTTTATAAAAACTTTTTGAATGTTCAGTAAAGCAGCAGTGTATTACTTTCTTTGTGGCAGTAAAATCCTATCTAAAACTTAAAAAATAAAGGTAAAAAACCAGAAAATTCGTTGGCAGAGAAGAGCTCACCGCCGCGAAATGTGGTAATGTGGAAACATAGATAATATATATATATATAAACTTATATATAATATATATATCACGGTGCATAGGAACATACTCTAAGACCTTGCAACACATCCCCAGAGATTTTATTTTTGATTATCATTAGAAAACATTTCCTCATTCAAAAAATGTAAACGACAACTTTTTTTAGTGGGGGTCTGGGGAGAAAACACACATTTTAGGGCAGTGCCCAGGAATTTTGTTGTTCAAGATAGGTAGCTAATAAGCATGGGGCATACTCAAATTTTTAGTATGTTGATACTGGTAGCAAATGAGGATGACTTGCAAAAAATTAAGGTAATTGAAGCTAAACCAACCCCGCCCCGATCCCTAACTGCCCCCTTCCTAGAACTACGTCTCCTTTAATCGTAAATTTTTTTTTTGTTCTATCATAAAGTAGATCAAAATTCATCGACAGATTTCAAATTTCATCAAAAAATCTCTTTTCGTTTAAGATTTATAACAATGCAAAGCCTAAAATTACCCCCTGAAATAACCTTAAATGGTCTCAACTTTTAAACGAAAAATTTTTTTTTGATGTAATTTGAAATCTGTCGATGAACTTTGATCTAGTTTAATATAAAACAAGCAAAAAGTTGAAAAGTGTTTTTTGGAACCATACCCTGGGGAGGGCTAAAAGGGGTCGAGAAGGGTTTGCTACAATTATTTATTACAGTAAAAAAAAAAACTCTGATTTTTATGGTTACATTATGATTGATATTTTACATTTCAAAGTCATACTAAACGTTTGTTCATAGGAGATTTAACACTTTACTTTTTACAAACTATATTCTTCCAAATAGAAAGCTACTTTAAAAGTGCTTGTAGTTGTAAGCAACAACCGCGTTTTTCAGCGCCTCTATATAGTTTGGGCTGTGCTCTCCAACTTTTCTCATTCGCCAAAACTGATTGAAATCCTGATGAATGGATTCGAGAGCTTGTTCAGTCCAGTAACCTAAGCCTATAGAACAGTAGATGTACAAAAGAAATGCAAGTTTATTTAATAAATATTCGTCGTAAATTATGCAAATTTTACGATTCAACTGTTGAAATAGAGTATTTATTTACTAAGATTATAAATTATTTTTAATCAAATTTAAAAGTTATTTATCATACCAAAGACTCCACCTTTCATGTTGATAAATTCAACAACATGTTGCTCAATTATGTGTACCTTCAAAGGAATTGTAGCCCTTAGATTTCTATAGCTCGTAGAGAACTCCTCTAGATCTTTAACATACGTGGAGCTTAATGATTTTCCAAAACAACCATGGACTATTTTTTCAAAATCTCTAAGTACCTTAATATATTTGGCAGCGGAAACTCCAAGACTAAACTCTTGAAAAAACAGTTCAAAGCTGCCTATGTTTTTAAGCAATTTATGACAAGCATTGCCTTCCAAACGATGCTGCCCTTGGTAGGACACTCTGCAGATGTTTATTATAGACAGATATTGATTAACAAACTGTAACCCACACTCCTTGTTTTCAAATAAATTTTTTTCAATCTCTTTTAAAATTTTGTCTACAACACCTAGCAGTATATGTAGTCCAGGAATATTTACAAGTTCTAGTATTTTTTTGTTTTTGTTGCCTGTTAATAAAGGGGAGTTAACAACATTAGTGTATTTTTTAGCTTTTTTTAAATTTGCACCATCAGCCATCCATTGGTCGTACAATGTACACAAAGACTCTAGAGTATAATGATCAGCTTTTTGAAAGTCACGAGATGACGTCATGCAATACGGACAAAAGTGTTTTGATGTTGCAGTTTGTTTTCCAACCATTTGAAGCAAAATCTTTAGATCTTCAGATACTGTGTAATCTAAGGATGAAATGTTTAGCTTATCCAATATTAACCGCAAGTTATGGTATTTTTCGTTCAATGAAGGCAAAATGGCCAATATAATAGTTTTGTGGACGCTTGAATCTTTAAAATCTTTGCACGCATATCCGTCACTCTTGCTCAGTTTCTCTGGAATTTTATTATTTTTTAACTCTGGTTTTAGGGTTATTGACAGTGTAACTTTTAGGAATCCCTGCCCTCCATATTCACCTAATTTGATATCAACATCATTTGTTTCTTGACTTCTGTGATGAAGTACCATTGCTACGAGTTCTTCAATGTCATTGCAATACACAATAGGAGTATCTTTTTCTACCAACTATACATTCATAAAAAATCAAAATGAATAATATAAATTGCAATCTAGCTATAAAATAATTTTTTTGGAAATAGTTTACTTACCTCTTCGCTTTCTTTTAATTTTAATAGCAATGGGAGTTTATCACAATTGAATAAATTTCCAATTATTTCGTTGTTCTCAATCAGTTTAATATTGAAACCGGATTCCACACTTTTTCGTCCTGCCTTACTTCTCAGAAATCGTGCAATTTCAATCATGTTGCGATTACTTATAAATCATAATAAAGTTATTACAAAAATTGGCTTTAAACTCATAACAAATTTATTTTTAAAAGTATTTTTAAGCAACAAAAATTTACCTGGAATGTAGTTTTAATTGAAGTTTGTTCAATTTATCTAAAGAAAAGAAAGGTTTCTTAACCTCAGTCTTTCCGAAAGAGACAGTGAGTTGCTTCGGACCAAAGGTTTTCAAAACTAAGGTGTTCTCTGAGTCATTTGTGCTGAAATCTTTGATAGAGCTGGACAGAACTTTTCCTTGCGTTGTTGGGGATGTTGATTTTACAATGGCAGTCAAATTCTTTTGTCTTTCTAATTTCGTACAGGGATGTGGAATTCCCTGTCCCACTTGGGCATAACAATGTTGACAAACTAGTCTTTCTGCAGGTTTATTTGAAACATCTTCAGCGCCTTGATAAACAAGCTTTCCCGAAACACAATCAACCATTGGGGCCAATATTTTTTCCATTTTTGATTTGCGCCCATTTTCACAAATAAAACATTCACACTTTTTCTCTAATAACTCTGGTATTCAGGTCTAAATTTTATAGCACTTGTATGACAATTATAATAACTAAAATAGCGAAATTAAATTTTAAATGAAGGAAATTAAACATCAATATAGTTATAATTACCTTCATAACACGGCCGCATAATGAAGTAAGGATCAGTCCCGGCAAGCTTTTTTCTACATTTTGAGCAAAGCATGGTAGGAAGGTCAGGATTATCCGCTGAATAATCTTTCCAGAATATAGTTTTGATAAGGTTTGAGTAGTCATTTTTCTTTTTATTTAGATTTAAATAAGTTGTTTCAGGGTTATTTATTGGTCTTAAATCCGTGCCTTTCCTGAAGCAGCAAATGCAAAATTTTTTTACAAAATCACTATGTTCTTTTGCATGTTTAGGCATTTTAAATGAATGCTTCAAATAAAAACTTCTGATATGGATTGATAATATTGGCATGATATGTCGGTTATATCAATCAAATGTCAATATAATGCCTATAAACACATGTCAATATAATGGCTAAAAACATGCTTTCAGTTCATATATCAACACGTGCAAAGAGTTATTATGCAACTGTTAACAATTAGCAACTGCTAACTTTTATTAATTGTTAATAATTAAAGGTTGCTTTGCTTTGTTTTTATTTCAATAAAAATGTAAATAGAAAGTAATAAAAATTACTTATCCGTCTGTAAATTTTAATGTTAAACAAAAATTTTTAAAAACTTTAAAAAATAAAATTGATAAATCTATCACAAATATTTCTGAAAATCTAAATATGGGGCATGGGCATGATTTTGTGGTGTTCGAGAAGATTCCCCAAATCCCCCCTAGGGTATGGTTCCAAAAAACACTTTTCAACTTTTTGCTTGTTTTATATTAAACTAGATCAAAGTTCATCGACAGATTTCAAATTACATCAAAAAAAAATTTTTCGTTTAAAAGTTGAGACCATTTAAGGTTATTTCAGGGGGTAATTTTAGGCTTTGCATTGTTATAAATCTTAAACGAAAAGAGATTTTTTGATGAAATTTGAAATCTGTCGATGAATTTTGATCTACTTTATGATAGAACAAAAAAAAAATTTACGATTAAAGGAGACGTAGTTCTAGGAAGGGGGCAGTTAGGGATCGGGGCGGGGTTGGTTTAGCTTCAATTACCTTAATTTTTTGCAAGTCATCCTCATTTGCTACCAGTATCAACATACTAAAAATTTGAGTATGCCCCATGCTTATTAGCTACCTATCTTGAACAACAAAATTCCTGGGCACTGCCCTAAAATGTGTGTTTTCTCCCCAGACCCCCACTAAAAAAAGTTGTCGTTTACATTTTTTGAATGAGGAAATGTTTTCTAATGATAATCAAAAATAAAATCTCTGGGGATGTGTTGCAAGGTCTTAGAGTATGTTCCTATGCACCGTGATATATATATATATATATATATATATATATAATATATATATATATATATATATATATATATATATATATATATATATATATATATATATATATATATATATATATATATATATATATATATATATATATATACATGTATATATATATATATAAACAGTAGTAAACATTATTTATTCGCAAAACAGCCCGACAAACTTTCCAAATTAATAATCGAAAAAAAAACAGTGTAGCAAATAAATTTGTTTTATTATTATTCGTGCATAATGTTTTAGATATTTGATTTAAAATAAAATGATTGAGTTTATTTTAAGAAAAATATTTTGCACGCTTTTCAGTAAAATATCTAAGTAATCTAAGATTGTTTTAAATTTTAAATTGAGTTAAACTTTAAGCAAAATTTTGGACGCTCTTGAGTAAAGTAAATAAGCGCACTGCGAAAAAAGTATTTAAAAAAAGATTTTACCTAAAAGCATGTTGGCTCCATTTTCGGATACGGCTATCATTTCACAGTCATTATTAAAAGGTATTTCTAATAAAGTAGCATCAGTTTTGGAAACTATATTGTCCCCAGTATGCCTCTCTGGAAATGCATAGCAGCCAAGAAGAAAGAATTTTAATTTAAAGTCTGAAATAATGTAGTGCAAAGTAAAGGCTCCATATGAATCATTGTTTCGACTTGACGATAGATCTGAGGTTAAGCCAACTGAAGCAATTTGATAATCGTTTTTTAATATGCTCATCACTGATTCTTGAATAAATGCAAAATTGGAAAAAATGCAAAATTAGAAGTTTGTTTTGAAAAAAAGTTGTGTGAGACTTTATGTTTATTTCAGTTTGCAGAAATGACAGTCCTTTGAAAGCATCTATTGCAACATGTGTAAATGGTAGATTGCCCATACAAAGATATTTTGTCATTTCTAAATCAGCCAAAAGTTGTCTCATGTCATTGGCATTATACTTCGTTACCACTTTGCAATATGTTAGTATATACATCTTCATTTTCTTAACACCTTGAATGAAAACAACCTGTGAGTTGTTTCCATTCAAGGTGTTAAGAATTCTCACTGGTAGTTTCTGCAACTTGTTTTCTGTTTAAATTTTCAATTTTATTAAAAGGTGATTTATGACAGCCTTTAAAGATGAAATTTTAGCTCTGTTGTGCAACTTTGTTTTGTGCTTATTTTGGGCACAACTTACATTAAGCAATGTCTTTGCCATGACCGTCTTTTATGAAATATTTCCAAAAAGGACTGTTTTGCTGAATATTACTTCACTTGAAAAAAAGGGTTGCCAGATTTCCGGTTTTTACAAAGAAGAACACAGTAAAAAAAAGTTATTTTTATAGTTTTGGCGCAGATTTCTCCTCCGTAAAAACCGGACGTCTGGCAACCCTATTAATAAACTTAAAAACAATACTGAGACTGTAAAAATATTTGTATCTTGTTATAACAATCATCAAATTAATTAATATTAATTATAAAAAACTTCCTTTTAATACAGTGCAATCTCTCTAATTCGAATCTCCTTAATTTGAAATCCATAATTCGATTAAATGCACCGTGAATGTGTTTAAGAAAAATCAACTTTCTATTATTCGAAAATCTGTCTAATTCGAACTATTAATTTTCCCCATAAAATTTGAATTAGATAGGTTCTATTGTTCAACGTTTAATAAAAATTTTAATAGTTATCTTTAATAAAATGGGAAGTAAATGCTTATTAATCTTTTTAATATGGCGGTAGTAGAATGAAATATCGAAATATACCTCGGTAGTGACGGTAGTTAAAAAATTTTTTCTTGAAAGTACGGTATTGTAAACAAAAAAATATTGCTTGAACTTACGGTAGTGTCTGTGGCCAAAACACAGTATTTAATGAGGGTTCGAGAGTTCGGTAGCACTATCGCTATACCTTAGTCCCGATATTTTAGGTGTATATTATTCCCAGGCTCCAATTGTGCAACTTTTTGTAGAATTTTTATCATTAAAATTCAAAATAATTATACTAATTTAAATATTTTAATAAATAAATTAAAATTACTATAAGCAACAATTATTAGAGTTATCGGTAGAGTTATAGTTGACCTTATAAAGTTTACACCACCCTCAAATTGAGGGGGTGTAAACTTTATAAGGTCATAAAAGCCGATCAAAAAGAGATAATTGAATCAAATATAAAATTTGTCGATGAATATAAATAAAGTTTAAATTATAAAAAATAAAAAAAAATTTCACTCATTGCCCTCCAGTTTTCTTCATGTTTCAAAGTTGCTTAGCTCAAACATCAAAAAAAGTTGTCTACGGCCTTGAGTGGTAGAGCGCTCGCCTCATAAGCGAGAAGTTCCGAGTTTGATCCCAACCACGTCTCTGGTAGTACCGCGCTAAACTTGTTGCTCGCGCAGCGGCCTTGTCAGTCAAGGTTGGTGTTTCGGAGTCATAGAGTTGAGAGAGGGTTTTAATCACAACTAGAGTAACCTCCTCGACTGTTGTGGCCTTCATGACCTTGGAAAGATAAATTGAAATAAAATTAAAAAAATACTCGCTTATTGAAAATAAAAAGTACCCAATTAAGTTTTATTCATCAATAATTGGTTCTTTTCTTGAACACGGAATCATATATTTAAGTACGTGCCCAAAATAATTACTACAATTTGTATTAGTAACTCAATGCACCAATTTTTATATTTCTTCAGCTCTACCAAACATCTTCTGATAAACCGTTTCCATGCAGAAAACATATTTTCAATACGATTTAAAAATGGGAGAATACGGAGGTAAAAATATCAAAAAATGCCCAGCACGTACTATTTCATCCGGAACAACAGCAGTCTTAAGAAAACGAACTTTGTCTAAAATTATGATAGCTCCAACAATTTCATTAACAGCTAATTCATCAACGCTTTCAAAAACAATCCATCAACGCTTCCATCAACCAAGCAATCCATCAACCAAGCAATCCATCAACGCTTTCAAAAACAACATAAGAAAGTAACTTTATAGATACAATTGCTGCTTTTTCTGTAGCTTCTGTATCTCCATGTTCTTCAGCATAGGGGGGGGGGGGGGTCTGGTGTAGCACCTCTTCATCAAATTATAAATAGATTATTGTATTTGTATTTGATCACTGAATAATAATAATAACAATAATAATTGTGCTAATACTTGACGAATAAAATATAAAAAGGTTTTTCTTCATTCGGCTTAAGAACGCCCTCTTCTAATTTGCATTGAAAATTAAAATTTGCATTGTTATTCATAGAAAACAAAATGTTCATGAATTACTCTGCATAAGTAGCTCTTTTATCAAAAAACGTCTTCAGAATTTCTTCTCTCTGGAATATTATGAACACATTTTAAAGTATAATTAAAACTATCAATGTGTCTTGCTATAGTAGAATGACTAACTGAAATAGTTTTTTTTTCTTCTAAAAGTCTTTGTTTAATTTCCTGAATGGTTGTTCCACAATTACCTTGGATTCGTCTGTTAATTTTTTTTGTTTCTAAAACCACCTTTTAATTTCCATTTTGCAGCAAATCGATTTTTACATTTTTAATAATTTATTAGGTTGAAGTTCGTTTAAATCCAAGAATATTTGCAATTTTTGATGGTTAATTTCCATTTGATTCGGCATAGGTGTTTATAAGTATTGAAAATGATATTTAAACTTTCATTATGAACTTTGATTGAAGAGACAGATATTTTAGATAAAAAAAATATTTTTGTTTTCTGAATAACAAATTATGATATTAATTTAGAGATTGCTAACAATTTATTATTGTTGCATGTTTTTCAAATAAAAGATTATTTTTTTTGGCAATTAAAAATAATTATTTCGGTCAATAAATATAATAAATATGGTAACTAAAAACAACTATTATGGTAATTTAAAATAGTTAATATCCGCAATTTATTTTACATATATATTTTATGTATATCCAAAATATTATTTTTGAAACCACATTTATGATTTCAGTATCCACTTAAAGTATTTTGTAATTTAAAGAATAGCCGCATTAATTTTTTTTTTTTTTCCTATTAAATACATCCCATTATTAATTAACAAAAGTTTTTGTAATAAATATGAAAATCTTTATTAAAAATATAGTGTTTTTAAATTGTCGAAATGTGATGCGACTGTCGAAATTGAATGCAACACTGTTGAAATGTAGTGATATAATGTCGAAATTTAATAGTGAAATTTTAAAATTAGCTGATACAATATCGAAATGAGGTGAGAAACTCTGTAAGAATTGCGCATTTGTTAAAAAAGGAATAGAATGCTCAAGTTGTTATATAATACTTTTATATAGTAAGTGGCTAACTTACTATATAAAAGTATTATATAACAACTTGAACTTTTTTAATAAGTAAGTGGCTAACACTGGGGTAAAACGCCCAGTGTTAGCCACTTACTTGGACTTAGTCCGATATAAATATTCATTCCTCGTGATCGAGTTGGTTATTACAATGCAATTTAATTTTTTTTATAAAACGTGCTCGTTATAAATGCAATATTCATTAAAATAATAATAAAATAATTTGCTTGCTTTGTATGATACATATAAAATACACACACACACACACACGCACACACGCACACACACACACACACATACACACACACACACACACACACACACACACACACTCAAACACGCAAACACAAATTTTCAATAATTTTACAGTTTTTAGTAACTTGTGGGCCAATTTTAAAGACATTAAAAAATTCCCCTTTTTTAATTCCCTTAATGATGGGGGTGCAAGTTATGTTTAGCTTCAAAAAAAAAAAAAACTTGCTAAACTGAACGTCTGAACGTCAATATTCTACTCAATTAACAGAAAAAGACAATTTTAGAAAAATTTGAAATCAAATTATCATAGATGTTACTTATAGTTAAAAAAATATTTTTCAAAGACAGCTTCTAAAACTTTTATAATCTGCTACACCATAAAATTGTCCGTCACAACTGCCCAAATAAGGCATAAAATTTGAGTCATTATTTTTAAAATAAATATTCTTTTTTTTAATTCTTCAAAGTTTCCCGAATTGAAATTTTCCGGAAAATTTTCATCCCTACCTATGGCTACCTAGTTTGATTTTTATCAAAAGCAAAAAAAATTTTCAAATACATGTATTTTTTCACAGTGGACCATAGTGACTGCAAGGTTAGTTGTTCTCCAGGTCTGATTTTTTTTTTTCCAATAGTTAGATTTACATTAGTAAACATCATTTATGGTATTTTAAACTTCTGGGGAGTTGGACAAAGTAAAAAATTGTTGTTTAAAAATTAAGTTTTTTAAATTTAAAGCAATTCATCAGTTTAGAAATTCTGAGAAGACAGGTGGGGGATTATGTACTTTTATAAATAACTTATTGCCATATGAAAATGAATAAATGAATACTTACAAATGAATAATGTTAAAAAGATTTATGTTCAACCACATGCAATTATAGTCGTTGCGCTTTCAAATCTCAAACAAAACCTTTAAAAATATTATTGTCTACGTTATATACAGGCCATCTTCTGAAACACTAAAATCATTTCAAGATTACATAGAAAAGATATTTTTCAACTATATTTTTCAGAATGGTTATTATCCACTATTTAACAAACCAATGCGAATTTCTGCAGAAAGTGGTACTGCAGTTGATCAAATAATCACCAATGAATTCATAAATACCATAATTAAAACAGGAATATTTAAATCTGACATTTTTGACCACTTTCCAGTGTTTATAGTGTCAAAAAAGTGCGATAATATTAGTGCCTCAAAAATAAAAAGAAAACTAGAGTAATAAATGAAACTAATATAAATTATTTTCATAAACTATTATCTTTTATAAACTGGAATCGTTTTTTAAAAATTACAAAAGTTAATAAAGCATATGATATGTTTCTTAACAAGTTTCAAAAAGTTTACAAGTTTATCCGAGACTACGAAATTTTTCAAAACAAAAACGCTATTCAATCCTTGGATAACAAAGGGTATTCTAAAGTTGTCCAAGAATAACAGCGGTAATATAATAAATTTATCAAAAAAAAAACACATGAAAACGAAAACAAGTATAAAAAATATAAGCGTCTTGTTAAATCAATTTTAAGTCGTTCTAAAAAATATTATTATTCTAAACAGTTAAGTAAACACAAAACTGAAACGCGAAAGATCAGGAACATAATTAAGGAAGTAACTAGAAGGAAAAAAATCTTGATCGGAGTAGCCTTCCAATCAATCTTAAATCAAATAATGAATTTATTTCAGATAAATCTTTCATTACAGGACAATTTAATCAGTATTTTGTTAAAGTAGGTTGGTAATGCTAATGTAACTTAGCAACAAAAATAGAAGCCGCAGAAGTAAAATTCGAATCTTTTTTAAATTCTCATAATAAAAATGGAAACTTACCGAAAGAAAACTGTTGGATGCAATGCTTTTTTTTACCTTAAAAAAGTTTGGGATAAAATGATAGCAGTAGTCGCGTCATTATAAAATCAATAAAATAAATAATTATTTCACTATTGCACGTGTCTATCTTTAAAAAAAGATGTTGCTCCTAAAAAACTTAAAATTGCAAAAGTTGTACCATTTTTCAAATCTGTTGATGTTTCAAACGTTGTAAACTATAGACCGATTTCTATTCTTCCTTGTTTCTCAAAATACTAAAAAGAATTAAGTACAACAAACTTTATTCCTTTCTAAGTAGAAATAATATTCTTTACAACATACAAATTGGATTTAAATCAAGACATTCCACTGACCATCCCATTATTCACCTTATTCATGACATACTTAAAGAATCTGATGAAAAAAAATATACAGTAGAAGTTTTCATAGATCTCAGTAAAGCGTTTGACACAGTTGATCATAACATTCTTTTAGCTAAACTAAAACATTAGGCAGACCTTCCAACTCTCCAGGTTTTAACGTGAGACTTATGGTTTGATAACGAATCTCACGGTCTCACGGTTAATCCAAAATTCTCACGGTAAGTGTTAAAAATTTTCAAAAGAATTTTTTTCAAACCTGCTTTCGTTAAAAATAATATGAATCCCGAGAAAGTTGTCGTTACATCAAGAACTAATGAAAATCAAGTGCACAAGATAGATGAAAAATCGGCACCAACATATAGCTTTAACCATGGGTCTGTTTATATTATAAATCAAATCCAAATTTTTAAAAATGACGAAAAAGCAAAAATGTAAGAGTAAATTTAGCTTAACATGGTGCGCAGATTACCCGGTTAGGGCAATGATTTTGATGACAATGCTTTTGAAGATGCTCAGGTATTTGATACGATTTTTGATTAAATTTTTATTATTTAATAATTTTAATGATTATTATTGAACAATAAGGATAATTTCAGTTAATTTTGTAGCAATTAGAAACGTTTAACAAAAGTATTTGGAATAATCATATATGAAATAAGGCAACTATGAAATTTCGATTCTGTAGTAAAAGAGAGGTTAACCTCCAATATAATCAAAAATCTTTTCAGATAACTTAGGAATATTATTTCTCACAGTAATGCTGAATTAGAAAGGTTGTTTAGCATTGTAAAAAAAAAAAAGGAAACCGCCAGAACAGCAGTTGAAATCCTTAAAAAAAGCAATATAAATTTTCAATTTTAAACATAATGAATAAAAATGAGTTGTTTACTTATCAATTATAACGTATCATAGCATTTTAATTTTTTTTTTTGTTTACAAAATAAACTTTTTTTTAAAAAATTTACGTGTTTCCAGGTTTTCGTGCAAATCTCAAGGTTATTTTTAATGAACTAGCATGAGTTACCCGGCGTTGCCCGGGCCAATATTTAAACTGGCTTACCTGATATCTGTACACAAAAATGGGCCCAAAAAATGGTCCCCTCTGATCCCGGGGTCAGGGGATTTGACCCCTTGACCCCGGGGGTTGGGGTACGGGGTCAAAACCCAGCTAAGAACCTTCTCCCCCTCGAGGACTACCCCCATGCCAAATTTCATCGAGATCAATCCGGCGGTTTGGATTTCTATAGAGAACAAACAAACAAACAAACACACACAAACACACATTGCCCTTTATATATATAGCTG